>NC_134883.1:12190309-12212809 GCF_041734735.1 Babylonia areolata
CACACACACACACACACACACACTCACTCGTGGCATTCCACAGTGCGTTGCTCCATCACCTTCTCATCCGTTGATTCCTGAAGATTTTCCCCAGCCTGACCCTGCTGAAGCAGTCTACGCATCAAAGGCCGTGCAAGTTCTTAAGATGTTTGAAATCAAAATCATCTCTCCACGCACTTCTATAGAATGGGGGTACACAGTTTCAGTTTCAGTAGCTCAAGGAGGCGTCACTGCGTTCGGACAAATCCATATACGCTACACCACATCTGCCAAGCAGATGCCTGACCAGCAGCATAACCCAACGCGCTTAGTCAGGCCTTAGTGGTACACAACTCCGTGTTAACTCTCTCCATACGAACGGCGAAAGAGACGACGCTAACAGCGTTTCACCCCAATTACCGTCATCAAAATATTGCAGGCGGAAGGCTCTTATACTGAAGAGGTGAATGTTGACAAAGAATACCACAGTTCTGACGACAGAAGCTAACGGTTGGGTCATTCAGACACCCACTGGACATCCGAGGGGTCTGTGTAGAGGAGAAGAGAGGACTGGCCGTACTGATTGAGTTAATTAACTCTCCCCTAGATGCGCTGCCCTCTTACCACGAGGACGAGTCCCATCTACCCGGAATGATTTAAGCACCGGTTTGTGTTTAGGCACCGGTGACTGGCCTTCGGAAAGAGTGCAGCAATGTCACCGTTTTTTTTTTTTTTTTTTTTTTTGGTTTTTTTTTTTTTTTTCAAACATCAGCAGGAAATTCCCTTCTGTTAAACAGTATAACAATCAAGAACGAATCCCCCCCCCCCCCCCCCCCCGCTCCTCCTCCTCTCCTCCCTACCCCTTCCCTGTTCCCCGCTTGTTGTGCTAAACCGTGTCCAAACGATCAACACGATCATTCGGTTTTCGTCAGAGCGAACGATGCTGCAGTCGGAACTAACTACTTGCCTTGTAAATTAATGTCGCGACATGAAGAATTTGAAACAGTCCTGTGTTGAAAGGAGAGAGAGAGAGAGAGAGAGAGAGAGAGAGAGAGAGAGAGGTGGAGGGGAGGAGAGAGACTGACACTGAGACTGACACTGACTTTATTTATGAAGGCCATCAGCCCACACACCTAAAAAGGGAAATGTTCATACAAATGTTCATACATTGTTTATTCTTCCTTTCCCTCCTTTCTTCTGCATGTCGATACTGTCTACAGCTTTTTCTCAACACCACCACCACCACCACCACCAGTACCCCTTTCCCTAAGCTGCGTGCGTACAGCGAATTTCCTTCCTTCCTTCCTTCCTTCCTTCCTTCCTTCTATGATCTCCCATCGGAAGATTGTGGTAATCAGCGGTAAGAGCAAGTGCGACCCAAGTCCCCATGTGTTATGTTTATATCATGTCACAATACTGAACTGGTAAAGCTCAGAAACCACGAAGAGAGAGAAAGAGAGTCGGAGAGTGACAGAACGTGACAGAGAGAGAGAGAGAGAGAGAGACAGACAGACAGACAGACAGACAGACAGACAGACAGACAGACACAGAGATTCAAAATTCAATATTCAAAAACTTTATTACTCAAGGATAAAGATTTTAGGCATTGCCTAGTCTTCCAATCTGTCCTTGTGACAACAAAAACAGTAACGATAAGACACAACAATAATAACAATAGTAAATACTACCACTACCACTACTACTAATAATAATGATTATAATACTAATCAACGGACCATCATCATAAAAAATATAATGAAGGGAACACTGTCACACACTCACACCCACCCAATCACACACATATGCACACACTCATCCCCAAACACAGAGAGAGAGAGAGAGACAGATAGAGATATATGTGCTGTTTTCCCTTACTTCCTCCCTTCTGCATGTGTGCATTTTCCCGTTCGTTTTCTCCCCCCCCCCCCCCCCCCCACTCTCCATCCCACCCACTTACCCTTTCCCTAAATTGTGTGCTTGTAGCTATTTTCATCCCTTCCTTCTTTCCTTCTTTACTTCCTTCCATCTTTCCGTTTTAATGACTGCGTTAATCAAAGAGGTAAGAAGAAGTGCGACCCAAGTCTACAGCCAACTAAAAATTTTAATGTCTACATTATGCCAGGAAATTCAGTGTGTACGCTCAAAACTTATTGAGGAAGAGAAAGAGACAGTCACAGAGAGAGACAGAAAGAGAGAGAGAGAGAGAGACGGAGTGAGAGAGAGAGAGAGAGAGGGACAGAGAGAGAGAGAGAGAGGGACAGAGAGAGGGGGGGACAGAGAGAGGAGGACAGAGAAAGAGAGAGGGGGACAGAGAGAGAGAGAGAGAGAGAGAGAGAGAGACGGACACAGAGAGAGGGGGACACAGAGAGAGAGAGAGAGAGAGAGAGAGAGAGAGAGAGAGAGAGACCGACAGAGAGAGAGAGAGAGGGACAGAGAGAGAGACGGACACAGAGAGAGAGACGGATAGAGAGAGACAGAGAGGTTCACTGATGTTTGTTTTCCGTTTCTTTTCTCTCTTCTGCACGTGTTCAACTTTCCCATTTCTCATTCTTACCACCACCAACCCCTGTCCAGCCCCCCCTCCCCCTCCCCGTTTCCCTAAATATCGTGCGTGTAGGGATTCCCCCTTCCTTTCTTCCTTCCATCCTTCCATCTTTCCCATCTATTGACTACGCTAATCAAGGGGGGTGGGAGGGGGGTGGGGTGGGGTGGGGGGAGGGTAAATCAGAACAAGTGCGACCCAGGACACTGAATTTGTTATACTCAGAACCAAAATATTCATTGTAGCAAGAGAGAGAGAGAGAGAGAGAGAGAGAGAGAGAGAGAGAGAGGAAACAACAAGCAAGTAATATGTTTCTCATGGCTGGAATTGCACTTTTTTCTGTTGTTGTTTTATAAACACATCAATAAAATATCGCATTGCTGTTTAGCCAAAATTAGAAGTGGAAAATTTTTTTTCCGGATTCGTTTACACGATATAAATGAATAAATAAATGAATTAATACATACATACATATATATATATATATATATATATATATATATATATATATATATATGTGTGTGTGTGTGTGTGTGTGTGTGTGTGTGTTTATAGATGAATAACACTGCCTGCATGTCTATTTCTCAACAACCAGTGACTAATTGCCTTATTTTATTTTATTTTATTTTATTTTTTAATTCAATTTCGAAAGTAAGACTCGTTGCACTGAACTTTTAACGATTTTATTAATTACTCCTGTAAATTATGAGAGTCATATGCGTGCACTCTTTGACCAACCTGTTTGATAATCTCTCTCAACATTTATTAAAGTCGTTTAATATTTTATGTCGAGTTGCGACTTGTGAATGTTTTACAACATGAGACACATTACTTTCTTTTTTTTTTTTTTTTTTTTTTTTTTTTAGGTGTGTGGATTATATGTCATTTATTAGTTTTTTTGTTTGTTTGTTTGTTTTAAATATTTGGTTCTTGACTGATTTACCCGTCTACCTGGAGCCTACAACATACGTACCTGCTTGTCCATCTTGTCTTGTTTTATCCATTTTGTATAGGATTGTACGCGATTCTTTTTCAACCGCTGCATCTTTCTGAAGACTGAGGACATGATTACAACCACCACCACCACCACCAACTACAAAGAAAGAAAGATATTTCACTCTTTTTTTTTTATACACTTTTGGATCAATGAAAAGATACAAGGTGATGCCTGGAAAATATTTATCTTTTTACACTTTTTTTGTTTGTTCTATTTTGTTTTGTTTTATTGTTTTGAAAAAAAAAAAACGCATGTGTACTTTGTTAGGTGTGAATATACACTGGATCTGGTTATCATGTTTTTTCAGACAGATATGGTTACTTCATCTCCCCCCCCCGCCCCCCCACGCCAACCTCTCTGTCTCTGTCACTCTCTGTGTCTCTCTCTCTCTCTGTCTCTCTCTCTCTCTCCATTCCACATTAACAATTGTCATTGTGATCAATCTCATCCTTAAAAAAACAACAAAAAAGTCCACAAAAAACAAAAAAACCACAAAAAAAAAACCCCAACAACAACAAACGATTAAACAAATTATGACTTTTTTTTTTAATCACAAAATCGCCATGATAGTGTTATCTAGAGATTAGTACATATCCTCTCTGTAATGAGAAACAAACGGCTCACATACGCACGCCTAGAAACAGAGAGAGAGGGAGAGAGAGAGAGAGAGAGAGAGAGAGAGAGAGAGAGAGAACGTTATAAAATCACAACCATTGTTTGACCACCACCACTAACAACAGCAACAAAATTTTGGCTGACAATACGTTGATTGCAACAATTCAATCGCCCTGAAAACGAGAGTATAATAATAACCATGGCGACCTGAAGAGCGAGCAGAGTCAATAATACCAGTACTAATGATACTGATGACACCCAAGCTCACTTGTGGCCGAAACCCCCCCCCCCCGTCCCCCTCATCCCCACCCCCCGCACCCCCCCCACCCCCCACACTCACCATCTTCTGTCCCCCTCCCCCCCGGTCCCCCTCCGCCACTACCCCACCAGTCCACTTACACACTTTCACTTTTCTGTCTCTCTCTCACCCTCATTTCATTCTGCAACCAAGAAAAGATACGTTGTGTCGAATAAAAAAAAAAAAAAAAAAATCCCAACATTTTATAAACACAAAAAAGTCACGAGAAAAATGAAAAAAGAAAAGTAAAGAAAAAAAAAAAGAAGAAGAAGAAACAAAGAAAGAAAGAAAAGAGAGAAGAACGAATGAAATAATGAACGAATGAAAGAAGGAAGAGGGGGAGGAGGGGGGGGGGGGTGTTCTCGAGTCTTAGCTTCCTGAGAGAGAGACAGAGACAGAGAGAGAAATATGTTTTATTATCTTTTTTTTTTCTTTTTTTTTCTTTTTTTTTTTTTGCAAAAGAAACCGTTTGGACGTACCATATTTTATCACCACCTTTCTTACACGCGATCCAATAATAATAATAATAATAATAATAATAATAATAATAATAATAATAACTCTCAGCCAAACCCAATGTACACTCATTTATTTATTTATATGTGGAAGGGGGTTATTTTATTTTTTTCTGTTATGTTTTATGCTATGATTTAGGCCATGTACTTTTTTTTATGCCCAGGCACGTTGTGTGGCGTATTACGGTATGATTCTGCTACGGTTTCATTCTTTCATTCTCTTAGGCAATGCGTGTGAATGACCGGTTTTCACGAAAGCGCTTTGATTTGTCTCTTGCACAGGTTGTCTCAGCGCTGTGTAAGATATCATTATCGTTATTTGTTATTATTTCTCGAATATTATGGTGGATATTGATTCTTATTACGGACATTTCGGGGGAAAAAAAAGGGGACACATCATTAAACATATTATGTGAAATAATTATTTATTAAAAATTATAAAAAAAAAAAAAAAATGGTGTGATGGTTATTGGGGCACGTCACTCTTAATTGTGCGTGTTTATCACGTGTTTTTTGTTTTTTTGTTTTTGTTTTTTAATAAAATTATTATTTATTTATTTATTTATGTACGCTTATAGTTGACTTCATCAAGTTTTTGCGCCTTATACATATTATTATTATTAGTAGTAGTAGTTCTTTTATTATTATTTTTTTTTAATGTATTTATCTATTATTTATCCCCCCCCCCCTCTTTTTTTTCCCTCAAGGCCTGACTAAGCGCGTTGGGTTACGCTGCTGGTCAGGCATCCGCTTGGCAGATGTGGTGTAGCGTATATGGATTTGTCCGAACGCAGTGACGCCTCCTTGAGCTACTGAAACTGAAAACTGAAACTATCAGGTGGTTGAGGGTTTATAACTTCCTTGGGAAACTTACCCAGAGTTAGTGAGAGATCGAGAGAGAGAAAGAGAGGAGGAGGAGGTGGGAGGTGGGGTGGGGGGTTTGGGGGGGGGAGCGGTGGCGGAACAGCAAGGATTCTGACGTCATATGGACTTTTAGGAAGTGGACATGTTTCTGACATCTTTAGTTCTTTACCGAGCGCTTTTCTGACTGACTGTGACCTATATATATATATATATATATACATACACACATATATATATATGAAATCCAAGAAATCATGACGATAATAATAATACTAAAACAAGAGAGAGAGAGAAAAGACACACACACACACACACACACACACACACACACACACACACACACACACACACACACACACACACAGAGAAGACGTGAAGTCATAACTAATAGTGTGATTTAAAGAAGACAAAACAAAAGAAGGCTTACAAAAGAGTTGTGGCAAAAAAAATCACTCGCCCTGTAAACGGAGTTACCATGGCCACTGAAATGGCTACTACTTTTCTACCAATGATGATAAAACAAAGTCACCCCTAAAAAGCCATTGATACCGATGGCTGTTTCCAGGAGATGCAGCAAAAAATGATATTAAAAAAAAAAAAGACCAAAGGGTCAATCCGGTTCAGACTTTGTACCCTCCCCCCCCCCCGGCCCCCTCACCACCACCCCAACCCCCCCACAGACATCCCAACTCCCCACCGCCACCCCTTTCTACACACACACACACACACACACATATATATATATATGCATGATGATACTTATATGTCCATCTCGCTCTCTCTTTCCCATTCCCTTTACAAACCTCTCTGTCTACCCCTTTCATTTTATTCTCCAACCAAGAAAAAAAAAGTGTTTCTTGTCAAATGAGCAAACATACAATCCAATCTAAACGCAAAGAAAGAAAGAAAGAAAGAAAGAAAAATGGACGAATGAAAGCAGGAAGGTAGAGGAGAAGGGAATTCTCGTGTATAAGCTCTCCCAAAGAGGGGGGCGGGGGGTGGGGGGTGGGGGGCTGAGGGGGGGGGGATAGAGACAGGGAACTCAAAACTCGGAAATGTTTTAATGTACATCGGCCTTTTTGGGGCTACGAAACAAAGGAGGGCTTGGGTTGGGATAGGAGCAAAACAAAAGGTTCATTCATGTACATCTTACGTGCAGAGGACTTCTCCACATTCGAAAGCACTACCTCTGCAAACATAAGCATACACAAACACACACACACACACACACACACACACACACACAGGCCATGGGATAAACCAAATCTGTCAAAAAGAGAGAGAGGGAGAGAGAGAGAGATTATTGTGGTGAGTGTTTTTATCTTCTTCTCGTTTTTTATGAATATAAACATGAAAATCTGCGTTTGGTATATATCGGATTTTATCGCCGTATTTATGTCATGGGAACCCTGGTTACAAAACCAAGGTAACTGGAACTTACTGACTATTTTGTTGCCAGTGATCGAACATTGGAGGCACCTGATGAGTAACAAAAGTGCTGGAACGCCAGTATGAGATCTGATAACATTCAGTCAAACAATGTACTCATTATTGATAACACTCAGCCAAAGACAATTTGATATTCTTATTTACCAATGCCCGAGAGCATGGTTTGTGTGTGTGTGTGTGTGTGTGTGTGTGTGTGTGTGTGTGTGTGTGTGTTATGCTTTACGTTATGATTTATGTTATGTATGTTATGTAATAGCATGTCATGTCATGGAATGTCATGGTATGTTTCGTTATGATTTGTGAATGGTTTCTTTATATATATATATATATATATATACCGAAAACAACCTATGATGATTTGTTACAAACAGTTCGGGAAAAAGGACAGAGCTTTTGTTTTAACATATGGCATGAATTGTTTTTATCGATACTACCACAGCCACTCTTCATTGTACATGACATCAGGTAAATAGTTCTTCCAATCAATCAATCAACACTGTTAATCCGACAGGAAGAGAAGAGGGCAAGGAAGGGATGAAACAGGAAAAAGCAGAGAAGAGAGAGATTAAAACGAGTGGAAAGTAGAATTCCATGCTGAATATAATCAACACAATACAATTTTACGCATATATTGAAACCTTATACAAATGTAAACATTCCATTTGTCAAGGGAATATGTTCTTATTTCTTCTTTCTCCTTCCTCGCACACATTCTCCCCATCACAACCATGCCTCTCCTTCAACAAAAGCAAACATCACAACACACACACACAATGATTATAGTTTGCACACTATTGCTCAGGGCATCATCGTATATATAGTAATGCATGTGTGTTCGAAGTAGTGCTGTGTTGTCGTGTGTGTGTCTGATGTGCGTGTGCGTAGTGTCTGTGTTGGTGCGTGTGCGAAGTGAGAGACGTGAGTCTGCTGTTGTGTGTCTGTTGTATCGTATGTTTGTCTTTGTTGTGTGTTGTCTGTCTGTGTGTAGGTTAGTGGTGATGTTGTTGTATGCCTTTTGTGTGTGTGTGTGTGTGTGTGTGTGTGTGTGTGTGTGTGTGTGTGTGTGTGTGTGTGTGTGTGTCTGTGTGTGTGTGTAACGTGGGCAAGACTCTTATCCATTATAATCAGGTTCCAGCCCAGATAGAGTCGGCACAGCAGTCAGTTGCCTCCCCCTAGATTATATATATATATATATATATATCTTTTTTTTTCCGGAAGTCAACGCTCTAGACGCTCTGGCCCCAAAAGAAGACCGCGTTTTGACGCTCTGAGTTCCGAGATGTAACAATGGCAAATGTGTACTAAAGTTGGGTTGTTGTTTTTTTGTTTTTGTTGCTTTTGTTTTTGTTGCTGTTCTGTTTTTTTTTTTTTGGTTTTTTTTACAAACTTTGTTGCAGGTCTGAACTTAACATGTCTTTACTGTTTGTTTTTTGTTGTTGTTGTTTTGGGGTTTTTTGGGGTTTTTTTTTTTTTGTGTGTGTGTGTGTGTGTGTGTGTGTGTGTGTGTGTGTGTGTGTTTTCTTTCTTGTCAGAGAAAAACACACACTGATGTTGTTGGGGACAATGCCTGGATACTGTGTTTGTGGATGTGGATCCATACAACTGATGCTTAGTTCTCACAAAACAAAGGTTAAAGGTGCGTTAATATCACATGTCCTTTCTTCTTCGTCTTTTTTTTCTGTTCTTCTGTGTGCGTGTGCGCTCCATCTGCGATTTGTTGTTGTTGGTCGTTTTGTTGTTGTTTTTTCACTATATGTATGAGCGACGAATTCAAACGTCACCAGAATGAATATATATATATATATATATATATATATATATATATATATATATATATATATATATATATATATGTATGTATATGTCGATGCAAAGTCAATGTCCAATGTACGGTTGGTATCTCGCTTTTCTGTTCAGTTCGACATGAAACTAATGCACTACTCTGTTTATGGGTATTTATGTTTGCCGAAACAACCTTACGAGACACAAAAAAACACCAACATGAATCAAACAATAAATGAATATGTGGATAAATCGCACAGTCAGTCAAAGAAACAGTAGCAATCGCGAATTTATGGAGCAACAGGTTTTATCCACTCATTTCCTAACTGCCAAAAAAAAAGTGTTAATAAAACATCAGCATGCCATGTTTTTGTCTCAGAAGAGGCTCCTTTGATTGTTACAACTAACCCAATTAAGTTTGTGCCATGTTACTAATGTGTTGAATGTACATTCGATATTTTGTTTGTTTTAAAAGGCTTAACTTTTTTTTTTTTTTTCGTTTCCAGTCTTGTTGCTCTAGGCTGATGTTCTTGCTGATGATGATGATGGAAAATATTTATGCATCATGTTTCTAAGAAGGTGTCATTGATTATTGATCTACCGGGACCTGTTGTCAATGGTTTCTGAAGTCATGCCGTTTTTGGGTGTGGTTGTTTTTTTCCTCTGTGTGTTCGGATTTTGGCGATGTTTCTGCTTTTTTCTGCTCCGTTTTGTATGGGGAGGGGAGAGGGGGTGGTGTGTGTGTGTGTGTGTGTGTGTGGGGGGGGGGGGGGGTAGGGGGCAGGGGGGGGGGACCTTTCCATGCGGTGACACGTCCTTTCTTCTTCATCTTTTTCCTGAGATTTCGTGTGTGTGTGTGTGTGTGTGTGTGTGTGTGTGTGTGTGTCTGTGTCTGTGTGTGTGTGTGTGTGTGTGTGTGTGTGTGTGTCTGTGTGTGTCTGTGTGTGTGTGTGTGTGTGTGTGTGTGTGTGTGTGTGTGCGCGCGCGCGCGCACTGGCTATAGGGTTTCTCCGCCCAAATTACATATGTACGATGTCCTCATGTAAACCTTGTTGGATGTGCACATTCTTTGTTCAAATAAAAGTTATTGACTGATCGTGTGTGTGTGTGAGTGAGTGGGCGATTGTGTGTGCGTGTGTGTGTGCGTGTGCGTGTGCGTGTGTGTGTGTGTGTGTGTGTGTGTGTGTGTGTGCGTGTGTTTGTAAGTGCGCATTTATGTGTCAAAACACACACACCATTACTGTTCATATTCAACATAGATACAATTTACATGTTACATGCTACACGCACATGCACACGCGCGCGCGTGCACGCAGAACGCAAACAAACATAAAAAAGGGGCCCTCATCCCACACAGTTTTGACCAACCATTTTCAGCATGCTTCATTTTACATGTGTACATTGTATTAGTACTTAAATGTTCACAGTACCTCACACAGAAGCCAATTCCTTTTGTCTAGTATTATACATGTTAGCAGTGTATTTTTGTTAAGTGAACTAATACCTAGTTGATTTTCCTATCATAGAAGGCAAAATAGGTATCTGTAGGTGCACACCCATAGTAACGTCAAAGCCTGTTCTCCTGGCTAAAATATGAGGGGCTGGGTTTGGCAAAACGCAACCTGGTACTCCACAACTGACCAATAACTGTCATACTGTATTAATGCCGGGCAGTATAAATCCCAACACAAACAGGTCAAACCCAGAAGTTTACCAAACTACAACAGGGCCCACAGTCCATGGTCTGTTGACCAAAGAATCACAAAGGCAAGTTCTGGTACACTTTTCGGAGATACTCCGAAGATGGGGAAAGTTTACACAGATGCTCAGCTGACAAGTCTACAGTCACGAGTTGTCGGTGACAATGGCTTCTCCAAGAGAATAGCCAACAAGCCGTGGTTTACGCTAGATATCAGTTATTCAATTTTTCTCCCCAGCCCCAGATATAGGCACCTACCAACAACCCCCATTCTCTCTCTCTCTCTCTCTCTCTCTCTCTCTCTCACCACCTATTAACGTGTGCTGGGACTGCTAGGTTTGGGAGAGCTAGATACGACTCTTCTAAACACAGCATGTATGAATCTTTAAAACAGCCTCCATATGTGGGGTGATGGCCTAGAGGTAACGCGTCCGCATAGGAAGCAAGAGAATCTGAGCGCGCTGGTTCGAATCACGGCTCAGCCGCCGATATTTTCTCCCCCTCCACTAGACTTTGTGTGGTGGTCTGGAAGCTAGTGATTCCAACGAGACGATAAACCGAGGTCCCGTGTGCAACATGCACTTGGCGCACGTCAAGCAGCAGCAGCAGCAACACGGCTACAACACGGTTGTCCCTGGCTTAATTCTGTTGAAAAAGATCCACTTTGATAGGAAAACAGATACACTTGCAGAGAGAAAACAGAGGGGTTTGGGGGAGGGGCAGGGGTAGGGGAGGGGAGACGTGGAGCGCGGCGGAGTGGATGGGGGGGGGGGGGGGGGGGGGGTAGGTGAGGGGCGCTGTACCGTAGCGATGTGCTATCTGTCTGGGTAGATGATCCCGAAAAGCGGACATTCTGCCAAAAGACGGTGCACAGAAGGAGCAGGTCAACAAATTGGTGTCATACGATGAAATCAAGACAATTACCAAAGCACAGCAAGGAATAAAGTGGCGCCTCCAGCACCCTAAATATAACCCAGAAGACAGATACCATTTGCTGGAACGACGGGAACAGGTCAAGATCTTCCGCCTGAGGACTGGACACAACCGCCTGCTCCATCACATGCACACAAAATGTGGCATTGGATAGAGTGGAAAGTGCCCTTGTGGTGAGGGACCAACGACAACCAGCCACATCCTTCAAGACTGTACGACGCATGCAGCATCCAGGAGGAAGTATTGGCCAACACCGACAGCAGTGGAAGCCAAGCTGTACGTCACCCTGGAGGAGCTGCGACGGACGGCAGCCTTCATCGAGGACACCGGGCTGCTCATCTAACGGGAGGCAAACGAGGAAGACGAAGATCCCGAATTTCACACAGAGCAACCTGTTGTGCCAATAAAAGTGGTGGTGGTGGGTTCGTCCGTCGGGATCGACGAGGACCATCTAGTCATCCTGGGGGTGGGTGGGTTGGGCTCTGTGGGTGCGCAGATGACTGGTCAGGCCAATTCGCGCCCGGAAGGTTCTGACGCAGTGTGAACAGGGGATGGTGGGGGCTGTCGGGGACTTGCTGGCCCTGCTTTTCCTGGCCTGTCTGCGTTGCTCTGCTGCAGCGATTCTGTTGGCCTAACAGGATTTGGCGCCTTTGTGGACAGCTGAACGTCACTTTGGTCTGTCCATTGCATTCAGCTCCCATGTGTTGTGGCTGATGTTGAAGGCCTTCAGAAAAGTTTTCAATTACAACTATATTACATTGCACTGCACAACACAACACAACACAACACACCCAAAAGCCTGTTAGAATTCCAGATAACATGCGGACGTCACCTTATACCTTAATACTCAACAAGCGCTGATCTCGGGTAAATCACCTTCATTTACATACCCACATGCCCCTCTCTCCCACTCCCTACACATAAACGCGCGCGGTGCGGCCTCGTGCGCTACCTTCGAACAAAGATACACACAAGCAGTTCAGCGAATGACGTGCTGGTGGGTAACATCCGACTTAACTTTCATCGTGAATGGAACTTCAGTATTATAAGCGCAGCAACTGATTTGTAGGAAATTATGACAAAGATCTGCAAAATCAAGAGAAAAATCACACCGTGAATTATGGACATTTATCTTCTTCCACCCCCCCCCCCCTCCTCCTCCCCCTCCGTGGAACTGTGATGATGCTGATGACCCGGTGAATACACAACGCACTCACGTTAAATCAAACTGTTGGCAAGGATTTTGCACCATATGGGGGAACATGTGCATGTGGGTGGTATGGGCATGGTCAAATTGGTGTCCAAGAATTTGTGTTCAGTGATGTGTGTGTGTGTGTGTGTGTGTGTGTGTGTGTGTGAAATGGAAATGCAATTGTGTATTTCTTTATCACAATACTCTTATTAATTATACACACACACACACACTCACACACACACACACACACACACACACATCACTGAACACAAATTCTTCTCTCTCTTCATCTGCTTGTTTCTTCTCTTTCTCTCTCTCCTATTTTTTTTCTTCTATTTTCTCTTTTTTTCCATCTTTTTAATTTTTATTTATTTATTTTTATTATCATTTTTTAAATTATTATTTTCATTGATGGCTTGATGTAAAAAAAAAAAAAAAAAAGCAATTGTTGCTTATTCAATTTACCATCATGAAATAAAATCTTGACCTGACTGTGAAATCGTGGAAAAGATTTGCACTAGAATGGAGATCTTGCCACAAAATTAAATTGGTAATGGAGGTCAGACACCAAAAACAATTCCTACATTGCAAGCCACTGTTCCCTTACCGTGAGAATCTCCACTCCTTTATTGCATTCATAATCAACGCAACGATTTTTGTTATTGTTGTTGTTGTTGTACTTTAGGGGTACGTCGCGCAGACAAAACCCAACCAGCCCAACAGAAGTTATATTTCAGTTGTGTAAAAAATGTCAACGATAGACCGCCTTTTTTTTCTTTTTTTTTTTGAAGAGATTCACTTAAAGTACCACTCGTTCCCCCTCATTTCCCCTGTTCACAGATCAGAAACAAGTCTTTTTTTTCATATGACTTTACGTCAAAAGCGCTATCCCTGACTGACTGAACGTTTGTTCAATTACAGTCAAGCCAAATTTTCTTGTGATATGAGTTGCAAGGACTCTGTCAAGGTAGAAATCAACGACGATAATGCCCAGATAGGGTTGCGATGAATACAAAACAAAACAAACAACAATAACAACAGTATCAGTACCAATATCAGTAGCTTAAGGAGGCGTCACTGCTTTCGGTCAAATCCATATACGCTACACCACATCTGCCAAGCATATGCCTGACCAGCAGCGTAACCCAACGCGCTTAGTCAGGCCTCGAGAAAAATAATAAAATGAAATAAATAAATAAATAAAATAACAAAAAATAACAAAAATAACATGAAAATAAAAAAAAAGAAGATAAATACATAATAATAATATTATAAAAAAAAGATGATAAATAACAACAACTACAACAAAAACACACCCTACTCTGTTATATGGAGGTATCTGTTCATTTGTTTAAGTCGCAGGGAAAATTCGTGACCTGGCTAGCCAGTTAGCAAATTTCATTGAGATACGATCCGATCTGCGTGGGGCCCTGTGAAGGTTGAGAAACAATTAATCATAACCGTGTGTGTGTGTGTGTGTCTGTGTGTGCGTGCGTATGTGCGCATACGTGATATACGCGTGCGTGTGTGTGTGTGTGTGTCCTTGTAGAAGACCGTGACGGACAGAGAAAAGACAAACAGAGAAGGACCGACACACAGACAGGCAGGCAGACACAATGTTTGACTGGAAAAAAAAAGTCACTGACCATCTATCTCTCGTTCGTGTTACACACACACACACACACACACACACACACACACACACACACACACACACACACACACACACACACACACACACACACACATATATATATATATATATATATATATATACACAGTTGAAAATCAAGAGGCAGAGAATGTGTTTTGTTTACAGTAATGTATTTGTGCATGAGCGAGAGAGAGAGAGAGAGCAGGGAGGAGTGAGTGTGTGTGTGTGTGTGTGTGTGTGTGTGTGTGTGTAAACCATTATAATGAAATGTTCGACTCAGCTTCTCAAGTGGCCACGTTGAGAGGCCGTACTTTGACAGGTTAACCACCCATTCGCACTCGCCCTCAAAAGGGCAAGGTGTCATGAACGTTGCAAAAAAACAATAAAAAGAAAAAAAGATGGCAATCATTATTATAATAAGGATAAGTGTATCTTGCAAAAAGGGAAGAGAAAAGACAATTATTTCATTTCAAAATAATGTTACTGTTAATATTGTTGATAATGATACTACTACTACTACTACTACTACTCTACTACTGCTGCTGCTGCTGCTACTAAACAATGCATATCATAACTCTCAGTACGGCCAGTCCTCTCTTCACCTCTGCACCGACCCCTCGGATGTCAAGTGGGTGTCTCCATGACCCAACCTTTGGCTTCCGTCGTCAGAATTGTGGTATTCTTTGTCAACATTCACCTCTTCAGTATAAGAGCCTTCCGCTTGTAATATTTTGATGGTGGTAACTGGGGTGAAACGCTGTTAACGTCGTCTCTTCCGCCGTTCGTATGGAGAGAGTTAATGGAATTAAGCACAGGGCAATGACAAATCTAACGGCCAGGGCCCATACTGGACGAAGGGAAACAACTACGTAAAATGTACAACACCAGTCGGGTATCGCTTATTTCCCTTGTAACGGAACGGAGAACGCACGCTGCTAAGTCAATAACTGAAACTCAAATCTTGAAATGATCTATAGTTGTTTTTGTTTTTTTGTTTGTTTGTTTTTTGTTCTTTGGCCTACCTTGTTAAAAAAAAAAATATATATATATATGTATATATGTTGTAGTTGTTGGGGTGGGGTTCTGTCTTCGATACAGCTTTGTCAAGAAGAGGGTAAGAAAGGACTAGAGGGGGAGAAAAAGGAATGCACGCCGCACACAGGGTCGTTTCACAGAGGTTCTCTATTTCGATCTCTTCAGATTCAACGAGTGAGAATACACTCTTCGATGTTGAAGTCAGAACTGAAATCTACCCAAATGGGTATACCGGCTTGTGACGAAGTTGTGCACCATCTCTGGTTCGACATTCTTATATTCTAATTAACATTTTTACCCGTCTACAGTACAAAACACGTCAGAAAGTCCAAAACGGGTGAAAACGTTAATTATATATAAGTTTGTCGAGTATAGTAGAGGATTTTAAAAAGAACTTGTCGAGATTAGAAAGGTGTCTAAAAAGGGATGCTTTTGGGGGCATTCCATGCACCTAGCAAGGGGCTTGGAAAGAATGGGGGATACGCAAAGTGAAAGAGAAAATGTGACCCATGGGTCAGTTCGAAATCACCCGTTCAGAAAAATATTCAGCGCTGTGCTGTGCTGCGTAAAAAAGCGGTAAGTGTACACGGAATGAAGTGTGTTAGTCAGTTCACACTGGTAAGTGTACACGGAATGAAGTGTGTTAGTCAGTTCACACTGGTAAGTGTACACGGAATGAAGTGTGTTAGTCAGTTCACACTGGTAAGTGTACACGGAATGAAGTGTGTTAGTCAGTTCACACTGCTAAGTGTACACGGAATGAAGTGTGTTAGTCAGTTCACGCTGGTAAGTGTACACGGAATGAAGTGTGTTAGTCAGTTCACACTGGTAAGTGTACACGGAATGAAGTGTGTTAGTCAGTTCACGCGCGTGTGACAAGTGCATCACAAGTTTTGACATTTTACTTACCGACACTATGATCATTGGCGCCTGCTCCGATGTACGTAATGTCGCACAGTGCCGTCCAGGTAGCGGTACTGGTTATGTGTGACGTTGTAGGTGTACAGCGCGTCCGTACCGTCCTTCTTCAAAACATCTGAACAGGTTTTCCATATGCCGTTTTGCTGCCACGTCGCGACACAACCCCAGCAGTTCTGCCCATTCCATAAAAATTACCGGATTGAGTCCGTTTTCGTAAACGAATGCGCACACTAAAATTCTGTCGAAGTGCACAATGTTCTTCGTCCAGAACAACCGTCAGATTCTGTGTGGCCAACGTGTTGCCGGACCTATGATATCAGTGACATCATTCCACAGTCTGCAAATGTGCAGCGTTGCGACGGCGCCGACGCTCCGAAACATCGTCATTGGGCGGTGCCGACTGGTTGGACATGATGCCAAAAGACTGAAGCGGACACAAACGTAGGCCCAGTGAATGGCGGCACAGATTCTGTACTCCACTCACATGGAACATATGAACGCATGTGCTCATGCGATTTCACCCTCGTGACATCCCACACATGAAAATCGACTTCCACGTGTAGTTTACACATGCACGTGCGATGCCAAGCCATCAGCTCCCGTGGCTTTCGAGGTAACGCGGTGTATCCGTGTCGAAGATGTTTGTAAACTGCAACGTAGGCATCCCAGTGTTAATGAAAGATGTGCATATATTACGGAAAGAATAGTACATGGAGGATAAGAGACATTTCTGCGTGTATATTCACGCGTTTGTTACTGGGACCCATTGGTTTTCTGCCTTGGCGTGAGAAGCTATGAACATGAAATATATGAAACGGTACTTACAGTATGTACAATATATACAGTGATGGACGGACAGTCTTCAGTGCTGGTGTCTCGCTGGGGCTGGCTTCCATCCCGATGGACATTTCAGCACTTGACGAGTCCGTTTCTTGGTTGGGGGTGGGGGGGGGGGTTGGGGGGGGGGGGCGAAGTTGTCGTCACTGTCCACATTGTCTAGGCCCAGTCGGGCGTCCATTTGTGTGATGCGCTGTCAAGTTTGCTCGGCCAGTGTCTGCATGTGTGGAGGCAGTGAGTCAGTATAAAGGGCGTGTTAATAATCATGCCATGTATGAAGGTACACGTCACTGATAACATGCATGACAGTGAATAAGGCAACACACAAACACCCGGCAAGACTGTACACGCATGTTCAACTGAAGAACAGTATACATTTGGCTTTGCAGAAATATATAGGAAATATATACATACCGATTCCGAACGCCGTTCTGTCAGTGTCTGAAGTGGTGCATGTGGCGAGGATGCCGAGGGCACCTCCTCACCATCGTCGGTGTCCAGCTCACTAAGGTAGAGGTCAAAGTTCTGCAATAATAACACTGATGTACAGGCATACTTAATGACACCAACACACAACACCATCTAACTTACAAACATAGGCTACACCCCATTGCGCAGCTGACGTTCACGAAACCCATCGTTACGTAAAATCATGAAGACATACATGACAGTGTGCAGTTTCGAAATGAATCACATTTCAATGAACAAGAACTATTCACTGTAAACAATACAAGTATGACAAGTTTCATACAATTCACAAACACTAATGTATATGTACTTTGTGGTATATGTGGAAATATTGATTTATTCCGTTTGATAGATGTACGTACACATGATTGTGCGGCTCTTTCAGTTAGCACGCATGGTGCCGTATTCATGGTTTCTATCAGTGTGTTTCTGCCACTAAGGTAACAGGTCAATCGAAATACACATCTTACCGGGTTGGGGGTGCTGTGCACTGGCGTCAGTGTGGATGGCCCGGGCTGTGGCGAGGAAGGCCATTGTGGGGACAGTGTGGGCGGGGGAGGGTTTCCATCCGCCTGTTAAACATACATAAACCACTTCGGACAGTAAATCAGATAAGCAAAGATGAGTTCGCCAGACGATCGTACATAAAATGCAAGTGTGCATTACAAGGAGTCGCCGAAGAAAGCAGCGCAGTCGCTTATGACTGGAAAATAACAATTACCGTGGACACGGCGTCCAGGCGTCCAGACAGGTGAACAGGAGAGAGTTCTGGCATCATAAGACTGCGCTCACTGGCCGCGGAACACATGGGGCGTTCCTGCAATGACACCATCACATCGTCCTTAACAGCTTCGGTGGCAGTTTGTGTGAAAACAGACATATTATACTTCACAGTTAATAATAATAATAATAATGGTATTTATATAGCGCTGGATCTTGTGCAGAGACAAATCAAAGCGCTTTCGCACCAGTCATTCACACGCATGCATAACTCTAATACTGCAGAAACTAAAGACAAGGAAGGGCAGGCAAGGGAGGCTATTTTGGGAAGAGGTGGGTTTTAAGGCCAGTCTTGAAAGAGCTGAGTGTGGAGACTTGACGAAGCGAAAAAGGAAGTTCATTCCAATCGCAAGGTCCAGAAACAGAGAAAGAACGGCGGCCAATAGTCGAGTGTTTGAATCTGGGTATGCGTAAACAGAGTGGATCCGAGGCCGATCGTAGTGAGCGAGATGGAGTGTAGAGGTGAAGGCAGCCGCAGAGATAGGAGGGGGCAGTTTTGTGAATGCATCCATAACATAGAGTGCTGATCTTGTACTTTATTCGGTGTGAGACAGGGAGCCAGTGGAGATGTTGCAAAAGAGGAGTGATGTGCTCAGATCTTTTCTTTCTGAGGACGAGTCGGGCAGCAGAGTTTTGTATGCGCTGAAGGGGCTGAATGGATGAAGCAGGCAGACCAGACAATAAAGAGTTACAGTAGTCAAGGCGAGAGAGAATGAGAGAAACGACAAGTCTAGATGTTGCGTCAGTGGATAGATATTTCCGGACGGCACTGATGCGTCGCAGTTGACAGTAGCAGGACTGACATGTCTGACTGATAAATTTTTGCATGGACAGTGTATTGTCAAGGACAACACCGAGGTTCCTGACTGACGTGGAAAGAGGGATGGATGTACTGCCAAGTTTGATTGTGTCAATTGTGATGGAAGACAGTTTTTGTTTAGTTCCTATGATCATTGCTTCAGTTTTGTCCGCGTTACGTTCACTGATGGTTATACGACAGATTTTTCTGACGGAGTGAAGTTCACTTTCAGCCTGAAATCAATGGTTGTCAGTAACACGTTTGTTTGTATAGGATCAGAAATGGGGATGACGTACACAACCATTGCACCTGTTCCGCAATGGGTTGGGTTACGCTGCTGGTCAGGCATCTGCTTGGCAGATGTGGTGTAGCGTATATGGTTTGTCCGAACGCAGTGACGCCTCCTTGAGCTACTGAAACTGAAACTGCACCTGTTCCGGACATATAACATCCTCCGTGTAGTACGTATCTCTCTCTCTCTCACACACACACACACACACACACACACACACACACACACACACACACACACACTGTAACACTCACGTCAATGCTGCCGGACAGGACGTTCTCCTCCTGTGGTGTTGACTCAGGCTGGGTGGGCAGTGCACCTTCATCGTCACTGTCCTCCCGTATGACCGTACTCCGTTCCACATCTTCCGCGGCAGACCATGTGTGGAACAGTGGCGTCTGGTACGTATACTTGGGAGGCGCGCTCAGTGAATACACACTTTTGATCAGTTCGAAGAATTTTGTGTACATGTCTGTCCGGTGCCAGTTCCGCCACATGACTTCAGCGACGTGCCCTTCAAACTGTGGAAGGTGAGTTCCGCTTATTCTTCTGAAATGGGCTTTCGCGTGTTTCCATGCCCCTTCCATCATATTAATGTTCACAGTTTTCTCCACCCCAGATTCGTACACGTATCTCTGCTGGAAGGTCGTCTTATGGCAGAATATAAAATGCTGGAACCCCAGTTCGTTCAGCCCGTCATATGCTGCCCATCCGTCAGAGTAAATTTCAGTACCGGGTTTCACGTGCCGGACAATCAGTTCTTCGAGCGTCTGTTTATCTCTAGTTTCGACCGGATACAGGACGATTTTTTTTAGAATGGCGCTCGACCAAACCGAAAATCCATACCCGCATCCCTTTGTTCATGCCACGGTTGTATTTACATCTACGATAAAAAATACACTCATCGATCTCCACTTCTCCGGATAATTGGATTTTCGGCAGAGTGCACACCACCCATTTCCTTGAAGAGTTCCCGAACAAATGAGGCCCAGTCCACACCACTCCTGTGGTAACTGAACCCGCTTTGTTTAGAATTCTGCAAGAGGGTGTGTCCATCAATGAATTTTTTTTAGAAAAAGCAGAATGTCCTGCAGAGAAAAATGCGAACGGTCAAAGAAGGACCATCTCCGTAAGGATATTTCATGATTGCCACTTTGTGTGCATCTCCATTTTAGTCCGTATTTGTTTTTGCGTACTGTTCTTTGCAAAGCGCACTTTGCATTGCATTTCTCGCACTCGACGCTGTTTATTAATAGTCCTTTATCCTGCATCCATTTAACTAGTGTGATCAAGTCGCTGTCCATTAATCTGAAGAAATTGAATGGATTTTCGAAATCACGGAAGGAACATGTGTTTGGCAATTGTTTTACGGTAGCTCCCGCGATATCCTTTTGCGCTGGCCATGTTTTGTGTCATGCCAATGAGGGATGGACACACCGACTTGCTGAAACTCCGGAATAGCCATCCTGTCATTAATAACTTGATGCTCATAGGCGCTGCACGCCCGAACTGGAAAACAAATCGCGTGCTTACGGAAAACCAGGCCTTAGCTTGGGTCTGCAAAGTTTCTGAAAGACACATTTGCACACATAAATAATGGTGCTGAAGTCAGACGTATTTTGCGTCCCAACGATCGAGTGCCTGTGCCCAGTACTCCAGCATCCCTTCCTCGAGAACCTTGAGTGAGTGTGCTTTTTCGTGCGGCCTAGTTGTGGAAAACTTGTATCCATGTGAGTGTACACCAACAACTTCACTGTAGTGGACAGATTACATGTTGTCCGTGTGTGTTTGTGTGTGTCACGTCGCAGTGTGTGTGTGTGTGTGTGTGTGTGTGTGTGTGTGTGTGTGTGTGTGTGTGTGTGTGACAGTGTGTGTGTGTGACAGTGTGTGTGTGTATGAGTGTGTGTGTGTGTGTGTGTGTGTGTGTGTGTGTGTGTGTGTGTGTGTGTGAACTACTACGTGTGTGTGGCGCACAAACATTCAATCCGTGGTTTCATGCATGAGTGCGAACTTCATTCCGTTAGTGTGTGTATTATGAAGAACATTAGTCCGCATTTATGTACATCAGAAAACGTTGTCACCCCTCGTCGTGCACTTTCCTTTACACACTGGCACGGCGAAGTTCACACTTCATTCCGTCCGAAATATCCGACACACGTTTGTAATCGGGCCAAGTTCGTTTTTAAATCCTCTACTGTAGTCTACAAACTTATATATATATAACATTTTCACCCGTTTTGGACTTTCTCACGTATGTTTTGTACTGCAGACGGGTTAATTATAATATAAGAATGTCGAACCAGAGCTGGTGCATAACATCGTCAGAAACAGGTATACTAATTTGGGTAGATTTGATTTCTGACTTCGACACCGAAGAGTGCACGGGTAAAAATGTTAATATTGCCAGAATACACGGCAGTGTGTAACAATCTGCGTCAATGCGCGAACCTCTGCACAAAAAGTACATAAGCTCCATTTAACAAAACATACAAAAAGTATTCATAAAACAATATAATGAATACTGTATAAACTATATTTGTAATGTACAGCATGAAAGTGTTTTGACAACAAAAATATAACACTTTATCATTTGAATGAATCGATCCATAGATATTACAAAGACAATTGAGTAGAAATGAACAATAAACAAACAATCCCAGAAACGGATCACCTTCCATTCGTTTACTAAAATAGTGAAATTAAGTAATCCAATTCATAACCAGAATAAGTACAAAATGTTTTTGACAAATAATGAAGAACCAAGAACCTAAAAATAATAAGAATAATAGGATCTAACGTTAATACCACAGATTCCCTCACCTCATCAGTGTGACGAAAGGCCAAAG
>NC_134883.1:12217809-12245309 GCF_041734735.1 Babylonia areolata
GGAGGAGAAGGAGGAGAAGAATAAGAAGGAGGAGGAGGAGGAGAAGAAGAAGGAGGAGGAGGAGGAGGAGGAGGAGGAGGAGGAGAAGAAGAAGAAGAAGAAGGAGGAGGAGGAGGAGGAGGAGGAGGAGAAGAAGAAGGAGGAGGAGGAGAAGAAGAAGGAGGAGGAGGAGGAGGAGGAGAAGAAGAAGGAGGAGAATGCATACAGATCAAACTTATTTCTGGCATGTCAACATCGCTGGTGTCAATGGACAGAGAGGGAAGAGAGGGAGAGAGAGTCAGGGAGAGAGAGAGAGAGACAGGGAGAGAGAGAGAGGGGGAGGGAGAGAGAGAGTGAGAGAGAGAGAGGGGGGTGGGGGGAACCAGTGATAAAGATAGTGACAGATATCTAGTTATTGAACGCCTATCTAAAAGTTCCCGAAAGGAAGCTGTGAGGAGACAGAGAGAGAGACAGACAGACAGACAGACAGACAGACAGAGATTTATCTCTACGCCTCCTGGATAGTTCTCGAACGTTGGCGAAATGTGTGAAGAAAAATAAGAAAAAGAAAAAAAGAAAAACAAATCAAGGAAAGAAAGAAAAAAAAAGAAAAAAAAAGAAAAAAATAAGTAAATCAGTCATGGAAAAACAGAAGAATGAAAGAAAAAAAAGAATGAAAAACTTAAGAAGAAAACTAAAAGGAAAAAGAAAGAAAGGAGAAAAAGAAAGAAAGAAAGAAAAAAGAAAGAAGAAAGAAAGAAAGAACAGAAAAAGAAAAGATTACCACAGTCTTGAAAAAAAAAAAAAAAGAAGAAGAAGAAAAAAGGAGAGGTTTACATCTGGCATTTTCCTGCCCTGCAATATCGATTGGGGAGTTTGCCCCCCCACCCACCCGCCCCCCGCCCCATCCACACCCCACCCCACCCCACCCCCACACAACCTCTTTTCCTTCCTTTTCTTTTCTTCTTTTCTCTTTTTTTCATATTTCTCTCTCTCTCTCTTTTTTTTTTTTACTATCTCTCTTTTTAGTCGCTGCTCACCCCGCATGATGCAGAAGAAGCGGTTGGCAAAGCAAGACCACGTCCCTCCTCCCCTCTCCCCCCCCCCCCTAACTCCCACCTCCCCACAGACCATCCCCCACCTGCCTTCTGCCCCTTCATTCCTCCTTCCTTCCTTCCTTCCTTCCCACTCCCAAGTCTACTTCTCCCTGCCTCCACCCCCCCCCTCCCCCTTTTCAACGCACGCGGGTCGTGACCGCTGCCTGCCATACACTGATCCTTTCTCTCAATTACTCCAATACATACCCCCCCCCCCACCCCCTGCACCCATATCCCCTCTCTGTCTGTCTGTCTGTCTGCCTCTGTCTGCCTCCTCCTCTGCCTCTCTCTCTCTCCCCCTCCCCCCCCCCGCCCCCCTACGATACTCTCCCCCCCCCCGACTCCCTCTCTGTCTGTCTGCCTCTTCTCTCTCCCTGCCTCTCTCTCTCTGTACCCCCTCTCTGTCTGCCCCCCCTCTCTCTCTGTGCCTCCTCCTCTGCCCCTCTCTCTCTGTGTTCCCTCCCCTCTCTCTCTCTCTCTCTGTGCCTCCTCTGCCTCTCTCTCTCTCTATTTTGGCATAACCGAAATTAATGTTCAAGTTTCGCTAGAACAATACACATAAAAATCTGCTTTGTTATGTCCATTGTGCAAAGTCTGTATCGAAGACGAAGTTCATTTTGTTTTGATGTGTCCTGCTTTGCATCATCTTCGTGTGAAATTCTTTACCAAAGAAGTATTATACAGATCCATGTTTGTTCCGATTAGGTCTACTGATGGCTTCTAGCAAAGAAAATATCGCTCGTAGTTTGGCACTTTATCCGTTCGAAGCATTTCAGCTGCGTGTGTCTCTATATCTTAAATTTTGTGAGGACTTGTGGCGCTCATCTATGTATTGAATATTGACTCATTTGTGTGGACAAAGTGAGTCTATGTTTTAACCCGGTGTTCGGGTCTCTCTCTCTCTCTCTCTCTCTCTGTGTGTGTGTGTGTGTGTGTGTGTGTGTGTGTGTGTGTGTGTCCGTGGTAAACTTATATTTATTTTGCATATCTTTGGTACAGATAGTAAAAAAGGGTAATTAATTTGTAATTAATGCTAGGGGGCTTAATTTGCTTTAAACTGATCTTTCTCATCTTAAATACAATACACGATAACATGTGATGGAAAGTTGGAGAAGGAGACCGTTAAATATTTATTCAGAGAAAGATTTGTGAACGCCTCATCACTTACTGGATTATGCCCCAAACTGCCATGAAAATATCCACAGAATCAGTCGGAATTCACAGTTAAAAATAATAAACCATGAGAGTTAATACCCTTGAATTGATGAAAGGTAAAAATTTCCAGACTTGACTTTTCTCAAAATGAAGTCCTTTTCACTTCATACGGCGTTTAGAAGTACTTGTACTTTGCTCTACATGTTATTAGTTTAACAAAATACTCAATTTTCATATCAACTTTAAAACTATAAAACTAGAATGAACATAAAAGAGAAATTGAATCGACCGTGTCAACTGGGTGTAACTAAACTTGTACATCTATCTAGATCCAGAGAAATCCGCTAAATGTTGCAGTGTGATTGCGGCGATAGCCACGTCTCCTTTGGCGCAGACTTAAAAAGAATTTTTAATTGCCCTTAAAGATTTTTTGAATGCCCAAGATACACCAGAATAATATGATTTAAACAGCGTTCTCACTGCGAATACCGCAATCGATTTATCGCCCTTTAAAAAAGCATGTTTAAATATTATATTTTTGAACGTCAGCTGAGAAGCCACGATAGTGTAATGGATAAGACAGTTTCTTCTCACCCGAACACGCGGGGTTCGAATCTGCCGTTAGGACTTTTTTTTTTCTTTTTCTTTTTCTTTTAACCCGAAGCTTTATAATAACAAATACATTTTAACGATTAGATTTTTTTTTTTTTAAAGTGTATCACAAGTCAGTTGAAGGCCTTGCCTCTCTTGTTAACTCTGTTGTTGCCCCTCTTCATATGGGGCCGTGGTCTTGAATGAATAAAAAATCTCAGTCTCAGTCGCTCTTTCTATCTGCCCTCTCTTCTGCCTCTTTCTATATCTCTCCAGCTGCCCCCCCTCCTCCTCTTCTCCCTGTCTAACCGCTCTCTGTTTAGCATTCATCCCCTCTCTCTCTCTCTCTCTCTTCTCCCCTCCTCCCACCACCTCTCTCTCCTCCCCCACGCTCTCTCTGCCTCTTTCTCTTTCATTTGTCCTCTCTCTCTCTCTCTCTCTCTCTCTCTCTCTCTCTGTGTTCACCCTCTCCCTCTCTCTCTCTCTCTGTTTCTCACTTCAGTCATGTCTCTGAATGTGCATAAGTATTTTGTGTGTGTGTGTGTGTGTGTGTGTGTGTGTGTGTGTGTGTGTGTGTGTGTGTTGGGTGGAGAGAGTGTGTGCATGTGTATGGATATGAATGTGTGAACGCGTTCGTCTTATTACTTTTTACGATGTTAGTGATGATGATGATGGTGATTACTATTCGTAGTAGTAGCAGTAAATGTAGCAGTGTTAACAACATTATTATTGTTGTGTCGTTATCGTTAATGTTATTGTTATTGTTGTCACAAGGACAGACTGGAAGACTGGGCGATGCCTAAAATCTTTATCCTTGAGGAATAAAGTTTCTGAATCTTGAATCTTGAATCTGTTCTCCCCCTCTCTTTCTCTCTCATTCTGACTGTCTGTCTGTCTCTCTCTGCACCTCTTTCTCTCTTTCTGTCTCTCTGTCTGTCTGTCTGTCTCTTTCTCTCTCAGTGCCCACCCTCTTCCCCCCCCCCCCCCCCCCCCCCCCGCTCTCTCTCTGCCCTTCCACTCTTTCCCTCACCTCTCTCACTTTCTGCCTGTCTGTCTCTTGTCTCTGCCTCTCTTACAGTCTCTCTTCTCCCTGTGTGTGTGTGTGTGTGTGTGTGTGTGTGTGTGTGTGTGTGTGTGCCCCTCTCTCTCACTTTCTGCCTGTCTGTCTCTTGTCTCTGCCTCTCTTACAGTCTCTCTCTCCCTGTGTGTGTGTGTGTGTGTGTGTGTGTGTGTGTGTGTGTGTGTGTGTGTGTGTGTGCCCCTCTCTCTCACTTTCTGCCTGTCTGTCTCTTGTCTCTGCCTCTCTTACAGTCTCTCTCTCCCTGTGTGTGTGTGTGTCTGTCTTTGTCTCTCTTACAGTCTGTGTGTGTGTGTGTGTGTGTGTGTGTGTGTGTGTGTGTGTGTGTGTGTGTGTGTGTGCCACTCTCTCTCATTTTCTGCCTGTCTGTCTTTGTCTCTCTTACAGTCTGTGTGTTTGTGTGTGTGTGTGTGTGTGTGTGTGTGTGTGTCCCTCTCTATCTGCCTGTCGCTCTCTCTCTCTCTCTCTCTCTCTCTCTCTCTCTCTCTCTCTCTCTCTCCAACATCCCATTCTCTGTTGATCCCCAACTCGATTTTTTTCTTCTTTTTTTTTTTTTTTTTGCTCCTTCCTTCAACACTTTCAGGCTGTCGTGATTTGCATAGAGGGACCACGCGCCTTTCCACCTCTTCCCGACACTCTCGTCACTTCTTTTTTTGTGTGTGTGCTGTTGTTAAAAGAATAAAAACAAATTAAAAAAAAGAAAAAAGATCTTCCAAAGGGTTTCTCGATCGCTCCATCCTCTTTTCTTTTCTTTTTTCTTGATTTTTTTTTTTTTTTTCAAATTTCTTTTCTTATATCATCAAATCGATATTTTATATTTATCTCCTTTTTTTTTTCGTTTTCTTTTGGGAGTGGGCATGGAGGGGGTTGGCGTGGGGTGGGGTGGGGGGGGGGGGGGGCATGGCAGTTGAGGTCTGTTCACTTTCTTTCTTCCTTTCTTTCTATCTTCCTTTCTCTCTGTTTGTCTTTCTTTCCTTCTTTCTTTCTTTCTTTCTTTCTCTCTCTCTCCCTTTTCTTTTTGTTTTCCCCCATTTCATTCTTTTCTCTCCTTTTCTTTTTCCAATCTATTCCCCCCTTTTTTTTTCTTCTTCTTCTTCATTTGATACAGTAAAATAAGGGGGGTGGGTGGGTGGTAGGTGGTGGTGGGGTGGGGGTTTGAATTTAAAAGGCATGTTAGCGAGATTCACCCAGTGTTAGCGCTCTCTTGGATATCAGCCCATTGATGATGTTCTACGAGAAAAGAACCTCTTTTGTTTTTTTCTTTGCTATTTGATTTCAAGTGAAATGCTATATGATTGTGTACATTGAGCGTTATAATCGATAGAACTACACGTCACGCTCCGATCAATTGCAGTACAGAGCGATAACGGTGATGATGATGATGATGATGATGATGATTCTGCTACTACTACTACTACCACCACTTATGATAATGATAATAATGAGAGGGAGGAGGAGGAGGAGGAGAAGAAGAAGAAGAAGAAGAAGAAGAAGATCAACAACAACAACAACAACAACAACAACGATAACAATAATACCAATACCAACAACAACAACGACGACGACGACGACGAATGATGATGATGATGATGATGATAATAATAATAATAATAATAATAATAATAATAATAATAATGTTTTCAAAATTCATAAACGCAACAAAACATCACGCAAATAACAAACCCCATGCACTTTACAGTACTGGCAATACAGACACAAAAGCATTCGAAAAAAGAAGGAACACATAAGAAATACTTCTACACCAGTAACAACAACATGAACACACACACAAACACACAGAAACACACACACACACACACACACACACACACACACATGCATGCATCATCATCTACAGACATTTGCTGAAACGACAGGAATAAGATATTTCCTGAGAGTGATAAAGAATTCGTTTTGATCTGTCAATTTTTGGTGGGGCCTACAGTTATTTCCCATTTCATATTCTTCAGAAGAAAATTTAAAAAAAAACACGTTGGATTTGTTCAGCTTTTTTTTCATGATTTTGTATTTCAAGTGTTTGAAGATTATTGTTTTCATGTGTTTTTCGTATACGTCATGTGGGAAGTTTTTGATATGAATATTTCTCATATTAAAAAAAAAAAGTATTTACTGGCTCCAAGGCTTCGCTTTGTAAAGACGATGGGCTGCTCAATCCACTCCTTCCCACAAACCGAAATCAGATTACCAACCCACACCTGCTGTGGTGTGGGGAACATCGGAGTCAGGTGTCTTTCCCAATGACACACAACACCACATGCCGAAATGGGACCCTCGAACCCTGATCACTGTGATAAGAAACTCTAGGGAGAGCTGGACGGTACAAGGTCTTCAGAAAAGAAGCAAGCCCCCCTCAGTCAAGTGTTTCGGCCCTTAACTCCTTACACTCTAAGGGAGCCGGGCCGCACCCAGGTCATGACTCCTAGATGCCCTTGTATTACCGCCTTGTTCCCCCCCAGACCCCCTAGCCCCCCCTACCCCACCCCGCACCCCCCTGGTCCTCAGCAGGTTCGAACCCGCGCCTCCAGGGTCATCGCCACTTCAGGACTGAGCCATCTTTTCTGGCAGACGTTTTAACCACTGAGACATTGTACGCCTAGTTTGAGCTGGAACTCTTTTCATGCCGCTTCTGCCATTGCCTTGAGAGCCCGTGTCCTCTCTCTGCCAGAAACCGACAGCTGTTTCATAAGGCTGTTGCCAGATGCGCTCACAAAATGCGCGAACACCGGATCAGAACAGTCCAGCTTCTGATTTTTTCCACGGCGCCTCTACACGTTTCTACACCCACAGACTAAACACACACACACACACATATATATATAGGTGCTCTGATTGGGCAGCCAGAAATGGAGAGAAGAATGTTTTTTGTGATTACCCCTACATCTTCAATGAGCGAACTGAAAATGCCGATCTGAAATGATTTTTTAAAATTTGCTGTTGCCGTTGATGTTGTTGTTGTTGCTGCTGCTGTTTGTTTTTGTTTTAATCACGGAGTAAGAGAAGAGGGATTTTGTTTCAATCATCAAGGAGAAGAAGAGTGTGTTTGCTGCAATCATGAAGGAGGAGAAGAGTGTTTTTTTGTTTTAATCATGGAGGAGAAGAGCGTTTTTGTTTCAATCATGAAGAAGGAGAAGAGCGTTTTTGTTTCAATCATGAAGGAGACGAAGAATGTTTTTGTTTCAATCATCAAGGAGGAGAAGAGTGTTTTTGTTTCAATCATGAAGAAGGAGAAGAGCGTCTTTGTTTCAATCATGAAGGAGGAGAAGAGTGTTTTTGTTTCAATCATGAAGAAGGAGAAGAGCGTCTTTGTTTCAATCATGAAGGAGGAGAAGAGCGTTTTTGTTTCAATCATGAAGAAGGAGAAGAGCGTTTTTGTTTAAATCATGAAGGAGGAGAAGAGTGTTTTTGTTTCAATCTTGAAGGAGAAGAGTGCTTTTGTTTCAATCTTGAAGGAGGAGAAGAGTGTTTTTTGTTTTGATCATGCAAAAAAAAAAAAAACCACTTTGATAGATATAAAACGGGAGATACATTTGCACAAAGAATAAAGAAAATCAAGATATATATGGGTAGCACTGGACAGTGGCGGTGTGCAGTCTGAATTTCACCAAGACATTTTTTTGTGACAAAGAGAGAGAGAGAGAGAGAGAGAGAGAGAGAGAGAGAGAGAGAGAGAGAGAGAGAGAGAGAGAAAATACAATACAATTGTAGCCAAGTGCTCAGCTGGCTACTAACCGTAGTTCAACTCACAGCACATGTCGTAAAGCAGATGACAGTTTCACTGCAGTGACGGTGTCCAACCATTGACATGAGGAGGTAACTCCTGTGGCGTAAGGCTATTAATAGTTGAATTAGAAACGTAAGTGTCAGCCGGTCATTTTTTCCCGAGGTGCTGCTCTCAAGCACACACTGCGTGTCTCATACACAGTCATCTGCCTATTATTCTACTGCACTGTCTTATCTCTTCTTCTGTATCTTCTCCTTCTTTTCTTTTTCTCCTCTTCTTCTTTACTTCTCAGAATATTGTAGTAAAACAATAGAAAAAAAAAAAAACCCTCTGTGACTGGCCTCTACATGTTCCTGGCTTGTGCGTGGATCTTTTTCTATCCTTTAATACAGTAAGTCATCAGTAATTCTTTTTGTACCATCACCTTTAAAAAAACAACAAAACCAAACAAACTTTCGGGTCAATACAACACGGCTACACAATAACAATACAATATAATGCAACAAAACACAATACAACATATCGCAACACAATTCAGTAATTCATCTCCGCAGGCACATACGATGACGCTGGCCTCAAGCATAGCCAAGCTTATATATAATAAACACAGTGACAAATCCTTGAGCATGTACATAGATACTAATTATTATTGTGATGACTAATTTTCAAGCGTTTTCTTCTCAACAATTCGATGGGTTCATGCATAAATAAATATATATATATATATATATATATATATATATATATATATATATATACTGATTTAGTCGCAAAACTCATGCAGGCATACAGGACATCGATTCATCTCCAAGGATGCGCTAATGCTCATGCAGTTTGTCTGCCACTCAGATGCTCGTTTAGGGCCTCGCAGAAGGAGAAATAAAACAAACAAACAAAGAATTGAATAAATAAACGATATCAAAACGAAACAGTATACGGCTGGGCGCGTCAACAAGTGTCGGTGCGTGTTCAGGATGCGATACTATTTTTTTTTTTCTTTTAGAAAAATATTATGTAACATTTTTTTTCATACATCGTTTTATAACTTAGCACGCAATATGTCAGTTTTGACATGCATGCAAGCACGCGTTTTTTTGTTTTGTTTTTGATTTTTTTGTTTGTTTTTTTTAATCAATGTTTTTATGTGTGTGACGTGTTTTCATACTTCAATAGGGCCTTCGTGGCTGGCCCAGCAGTAAACAACAAGACTAAGACTAACAAAACTTACAAGCGTGTTCGTTGCCAAAGCTTTGGGGAATTCTGAACGAGAGAGAGAGACAGAGAGAAACAGAGACAGAGACAGAATTCTGAACAAGAATGAGAGAGAGAGAGAGAGACAGACAGACAGACAGACAGACAGACAAAGCCAAAGACAGAGAGACAGAGACAAAGACAAAGATAGACAGAAACGAAGACAGAGAGGCAGACAGAGATAGACGGACAGAGACCGAGAGAATGGGAGAGAGAGAGAGAGAGAGAGAGAGAGAGAGAGAGAGAGAGAGAGAGAGAGAGAGAGAGAAACTGACACAAAGAGTGCGAGGGAGAGAGAGAGAGAACAAGAGAGAGAGAGGGTGGGACTGGGCAGACAGACAGACAGAGAGGCAGACACAGAGAGAGGCAGAGACAGAGAGAGAGAGAGAGAGAAGCAGACAGACAGACTGACAGACAGACAGACAAAGCCAAAGACAGAGAGACAGAGACAAAGACAAAGATGGACAGAAAGTAAGACAGAGAGGCAGACAGAGACAGACGGACAGAGACCGAAAGAATGGGAGGGAGAGAGAACTCAGAACTCAGAACTCAAAACGTTTTTATTCAAGGATTAAGATTTTAGGCATTGCCTATTCTTCCAATCTGTCCTTGCTAATCTACATCTATTGAGAGAGAGAGAGAGAGAGAGAGAGAGAGAGAGAGAGAGAGGGGGTTGGGGGCGGGGGGCAGACAGAGAGGCAGACAGAGAGAGGCAGAGACAGAGGCAGAGAGAAAGAGAGAGAGAGAGAGAGAGAGAGTGAGATACAGACAGACAGACGGACAGACAGGGAAACGGTAGTGGGGTAGACAAGGCGAAACACAAAGCACTTCTTGGGTTCTTTTTTTTCTTTTCTTTTTTTCTTCTTTGTTTTTTAACGTCATGTGGATATACTTTTAGAATCAAGCAGGGATGGTGTGCGTGAGGGGTAGGGGGTGGGGGTGGGGGGGCGTGGGGCGTGCGGTGAGTAGTGGGGGGGGGGGGGGGGAGCAGAGGTAAGGAGCAGGGGGGGTTGTGGGGTGAAAGGGGGGGGGGGGTGAGTGTGTGGGAGGAGAAGAGAACCGATTTAGGCCCGTGGCGACCGTGGTTGCTTAGCAACAGTACAGCAGTAAATGCACGATAGCCCAGCATAGGTACAGAAATGATCATAAAAAAAAGAAAGAAAGAAAGAAAAAAAAACCACAAAACAAAAACAAAAAAAAACAACCTTGTAAACTATGCACACAGTGTTCATAAAATATGCCCTGAAATCAATAATACGTCTGGCTAGGAGAGAGAGATGTTTGAGCACAATGCTGTGGAGATATAACGCGCGGTGGCTAAGCCATATATATGTTCTTTTTTTTTTTTTCGTGTGATATGAAATATTTATTTCGGCCCACACTGAAGGACGCAGAGAAAGGTTACGCTTATAGGCTTGTATTGCATTGTATTGTATTGTATCGCATTGTATTGTATTGTATTGTATTACCGAGAAACCACCATTCACGAAGGCAAGCAAGATTGCTCCCCACCCCTCACAAATAGAAAAAAAAAAAAAAAAAAAAAAAAAAAAGGTTTATCCAAGAAGATACTGTGATGTCATGTGCGAAATGCCTACTTCCGACATAGTACCACGCTGCACAACCAACACTTTCACCGTACTTATGCGCGCAGTTAGTTCTACACGTCAGCAGAGGAAATCTCCGCTTTCCGTAAGCAGAGCTTTTTTCACCAGGAAAGACAGGGAGGCAGGTCCTTTTAAAGAGGACACCTGTCTGTTTTCCCCGTCTGGACTTGTTCTGCCTGAAGCACTACAATCCGTGCCTTGAACTATATACCATCAAGTGAGGATGTCGGAAAAGCTTTGGGCAGGTCGCTGTACAATTTTATGCCCGCAGCATACCGGATTCTGGTTGCCCAGTGCTTTGTGAAGGTAAACGCTTGAAGGCGTCATCCAAAGTCGCCAAATCCCGTTTCGCCTGCTGTTCTTGATTGGTGGCCCGTTCCCGATTCATCAATCACTAAACTGGTTCTCCCAATTTGCCTATTGCCAGTTCGCCTTCGCGTTCAGCTGCTCTCTCTCTCTCTCTCTCTCTCTCTCTCTCTCTGTGTGTGTGTGTGTGTGTGTGTGTGTGTGTGTGTGTGCTCGCATGCATTTCCGTGTGTGTGAAAGGGAAGGAGAGAGACAAGACAAGACAAAACAAGACAAGACAAGACAAAATCTTTATTTCGAGGAAAATAGGTAAGCACTGGTGTGCTTTTTTACATCCAGTCCCCGCCCTGAATAGGGTCTACACTATACAATATGTAATAAAATGAAAGCATGGTGTTAGTAGAGATACATAACAGAGGAAAAAATATACATAAATCAAAACAAAACAACAACCACACACACACACACACATACATAAGCGCGCGCGCGTGCACACACACACACACACACACACACACACACACACGGCATACAGGCACTAGCATGGTGTTAGTAAAATGCATAGGGAAAAAAAAGAAAATGAAAGAAACAAACACACACAACACACACCGCACTAAGAGAAAGAGAGAGAGAGAGAGAGAGAGAGAGAGAGAGAGAGAGAGAGAGAGAGACAGAGACAGAGAGACAGAGAGACAGAGAGAGAGACAGACAGACAGACAGACAGAGAGAGAGAGAGAGAGAGAGAGAGAGAGAGAGAGAGAGAGAGAGAGACAGAGGGAGAGAGACTGAATAGGTGACACGGGAACTGCTGGTATGCGAAACGTGACAAAGAGGCCATTAAGGGTGGCAGCGTGACCAAATGATTGGCGAATCAAGAACAAGCGGATCAGCCTATAGTTCCACGGCAGTGTCTTCCAGTTAGGGGAGGTCTTCGATATGAACAGGACTTCCAGGCTATATGGTTTTAATTTGCTGTGGAGGAGGATGATTTATTTTCTATTGTCCCGTCACACATACTGGTGACTGCAGACATGTTAAAGTGTGGATTTTCATGTTTTGAAGATTGTCTTTTTAATGACTGGTCTGTTGTTTCAAATTTCACCCACATTTTTACCCTCATTTGCCCACTTTCCCCCAACCCTCCATTCATCCACATCTCCCACCCCTTCTAACCGATAATACTCAGATGTATTCATAAATACTTTAACAAAATGTCTTCAGTCACCGATATGTGTGACGGGACATTAAACAAAAATTCCTCCTCCTCTTTCATGTTGTTTCAAGATCGAATGGGGGATTGGACTGTATTGCATGTCAACTTGCTTCTATGGGCATTGTTATACCATTATAGACCCATCTTTCTCTTGCACCTAAGTAACCCCCCTTCCGAAATACAAGGTATTACTTTTATTCATATTAAACTTCAATTGAAGTGAAGAAGCAGCATGATATATACTGTTTAGCTGATGCTGCAACCCCACAGTTGTCTCTGATAATAGAACGATATCATCAGCTAACAATAGAATAAATAATTCAAAAGTATCATATGAGAAAGTAGCACCATGTCTTCCATTATTAATTATTCTTAATGCTAACTCATTTATACAAACAGAAAATAACACAGGGCTACATACATATCTTTGTTTAACTCCTATTGTATATTTAATATAATCTGTGAGTTTAGCACCATGTCTTACCCTACATTTGATTTTTTTCGTACATACTTTTAATGTATCTGTATAACTTACCTATTACTCCATTCTTAAACAAAATAGGCCAGAACAGATTTCTGTTGACAGAATCAAATGCCTTTTCAATGTCTATAACTGTTTCATATAATTTACGATTATAGGAAAACTGTTTTTGAATAAGCGCTAATAAGGTAAACATATGTTCCATGGTTGAATATCCTTTTTTAAAACCTTCTTAGATCTCACCAGTAATATTATTATCTTCAATCCACTCTTGTAATCTACTATTGATAACAGAACAAAAAATCTTGCTACTTACATCACAAAGAGGAATACCCCTGTAATTATTTCGATTGGCAAAATAATAGATTCTGTCCAGTTTTCCGGAAATTCACCATTTTCAAAAAGTGTATTAAAGAATTTAACGAAAAAATCTACAATTATGACCATTTGAATTCTTCATTAATTCCCCAATAATACCATCTGGACCCGCTGAGAGGGGAAGAGAAAGCAAGACAGAGAGAGAGAGAGAGACAGAGACTGAGACAAAAAGAGGCAGACAGAGAGACAAACAGAGAGAGAGAGAGAGGGGGGGGGGGAGAGAGGGGTAGAAGGAGAGAAAGAGAGAGAGAAGAAGTGAATGTGCTCAAGTGTGTGAGAGAGACAAGCATCTCGCTATGCACGAATGATTCTACACACTCTTTATGAAAACATACAAAGCGCAAAACTGTGACAGCATGCCTTGCACATACCAGTGCTCAATTAACAGTAAAACAAAACAAAACAAAACCAAAAAACTGCACGTCCCGTTTCAGAGTACGTGGCGCATTCCACCATGACAATGATCCCAGTTCCGTTACTGCCGTCGTCTTCTCACTCCCGTTTTTTTTTTTTTTTTTTTTTTTTTTTTTTTGCTTTCCCCTTTTTAATTTTCTTCTTTTTTTTTTCCAGACAAGTCAGGTCAGACAGAAACGAGCTCTCCATCAAACGGCACTCCCCCCTCGCTCCCTCACCACCCCACCCTGTGCAGGCTGACGATGTTGTCTGACGTGTTATCTGGTGGGGAGAACTCCCCGTCTCCCTCCTCCGGTCAACGACAAATCAATGCCTGCAGGACCATGGCTGTTTGCTGTAAGGCTTCCCACCCACCCCCTCCCATCCCTTTCCCTCCTCTTCCTCCACTCCCCCAGAGCTTCAATGTTTTGTTGGTCCAGTTGGAAAGAGAGAGAGGGAGGTAGGGGAGGGGGTGGTAAGGGTTGGGGTTGGGACAAACAAACCGACATGGAAGCACCCAGACCACAGACAGTTGGACTTTGAATCGAGCAGGCCTCTGGGAGCGTGCGTGCACGTGCATGAAAGACGTGGTGTGGGCATGTGTGATGTCATTATGAGCATGTGTGCATGATATATATATATATATATATATATATATATATATATATATATAGAGAGAGAGAGAGAGAGAGAGAGAGAGAGAGAGAGAACACTGAAAGCTGAAAACTAAATACCGAAATGTTTAATGTCATATGACAGAGACAGGCAGACAGAGACAGGACAGAGAGAAAGATAGAGAAGGGGAGAAGGAGAGAGAGAGAGAGACAGAAGAAGTGAATGCGCTCAAGTAAGTGAACTTGAGCGCAAGAGACAAGCATCTCTCTCTATGCACGAATGACTCTACACACTCTTTATGAAAAAAATATTAAGCGCAAAAGTGTGACAGCATGCCTTGCACATACCAGTGCACAATTAACAGTAAAACAAAAACAACAACAACAACCAAAAAAACAAAACAAAACAAACAAACAAAAAATCTGCACGTCCCGTTTCAGAGTATGTGGAGCATTCCACCATGACAATGATCCCAGTTCCGTCACTGCCGTCGTCTTCTCACTCCCGTTTCTTTTTGTTTTGTTTTTTTATCTTCCCCTGTTTACTTTTCTTCTCTTTTTTCCAGACAAGTCAGGTCAGACAGAAACGAGCTCTCCATCAAATGGCACTCCCCCCACCCCACATCCCCTCCTTCCCCCCACCACTCTGTCCAGGCTGACGATGTTGTCTGACGTGTTATCTGGTGGGGAAACTCCCCGTCTCCCTCCTCCAGTCAACGACAAATCAATGCCTGCAGGACCATGGCTGTTTGCTGTAAGGCCCCCCCCCACCCCCTCCCATCCCTTTCCCTCCCCTTCCCCCACTCATGCAGAGCTTCGATGTTTTGTTGGTCCAGTTGGAAAGAGAGAGAGGGAGGTAGGGGAGGGGGTGGTAAGGGTTGGGGTTGGGACAAACAAACCAACATGGAAGCACCCAGACCACAGACAGTTGGACTTTGAATCGAGCAGGCCTCTGGGAACGTGCGTGCATGTGCATGAAAGACTTGGTGTGGGCATGTGTGATGTCATTATGGGGGTGTGCATAATAGATAGATAGATAGATAGATAGATAGACAGAGAGAGAGAGAGAGAGACAATGAAAACTGAAAACTAAATACTGAAATGTTTAATGTCATATGACAGAGACAGGCAGACAGAGACAGGGCACACAGAGAGAGAGAGCAGGGGAGAAGGAGAGAGAGAGAGAGAGAGAGAGAGAGAGAGAGAGAGAGAGAGAGAGAGACAGAAGAAGTGAATGCGCTCAAGTGAGTGAACTTGAGCGCAAGAGACAAGCATCTCTCTATGCATGAATGACTCTACACACTCTTTATGAAAACATTTAAAGCACAAGACTGTGACAGCATGCCTTGCACATACCAGTGCACACAATTAACAGTAAAACAAAAGAAAAAAAACTGCACGTCCTATTTCTGAGTATGTGGCGCATTCCACCGTGACAATGATCCCAGTTCCATCACTGCCATCATCTTCTCACTCCCGGTTTTTTTTTTTCGTTTTTCCCTCACCACCCCACCCTGTGCAGGCTGACGATGTTGTCTGACGTGTTATCTGGTGGGGAGAACTCCCCGTCTCCCTCCTCCAGTCAACGACAAATCAATGCCTGCAGGACCATGGCTGTTTGCTGTAAGGTTTCCCCCCCCCCACCCCCTCCCATCCCTTTCCCTCCCCTTCCCCCACTCCCCCAGAGCTTCGATGTTTTGTTGGTCCAGTTGGAAAGAGAGAGAGGAAGGTAGGGGAGGGGGTGGTAAGGGTTGGGGTTGGGACAAACAAACCGACATGGAAGCACCCAGACCACAGACAGTTTGACTTTGAATCGAGCAGGCCTCTGGGAGCGTGCGTGCATGTGCATGAAAGACTTGGTGTGGGCATGTGTGATGTCATTATGGGTGTGTGCATAATAGATAGATAGATAGATAGATAGATAGATAGATAGATAGATAGACAGAGAGAGAGAGAGAGAGAGAGAGAGAACAATGAAAGCTGAAAACTAAATACTGAGATGTTTAATGTCATACGACAGAGACAGGCAGACAGAGACAGGACAGACAGAGAGAGAAGGGGAGAAGGAGAGATAGAGAGAGAGACAGAAGAAGTGAATGCGCTCAAGTGAGTGAACTTGAGTGCAAGAGACAAGCATCTCTCTCTATGCACGAATGACTCTACACACTCTTTATGAAAAAATATTAAGCGCAAAACTGTGACAAAGCATGCCTTGCACATACCAGTGTACAATTAACAGTAAAACAAAAACAACAAAAACCAAAAAAAACCAAACAAAGAAACAAAAAATCTGCACGTCCCGTTTCAGAGTATGTGGAGCATTCCACCATGACAATGATCCCAGTTCCGTCACTGCCATCGTCTTCTCACTCCCGTTTCTTTTTGTTTTGTTTTTTTATCTTCCCCTTTTTACTTTTCTTCTCTTTTTTCCAGACAAGTCAGGTCAGACAGAAACGAGCTCTCCATCAAACGGCACTCCCCCTACCCCACATCCCCCCTTCCCCCCACCACCCTGTCCAGGCTGACGATGCTGTCTGACGTGTTATCTGGTGGGGAGAACTCTCCGTCTCCCTCCTCCAGTCAACGACAAATCAATGCCTGCAGGACCATGGCTGTTTGCTGTAAGGCTCCCCCCCCCCACCCCCTCCCATCCCTTTCCCTCCCCTTTCCACCACTCCCCCAGAGCTTCGGTGTTTTGTTGGTCCAGTTGGAAAGAGAGAGAGGGAGAGGTAGGGGAGGGGTGGTAAGGGTTGGGGTTGGGACAAACAAACCGACATGGAAGCACCCAGACCACAGACAGTTGGACTTTGAATCGAGCAGGCCTCTGGGAGCGTGCGTGCATGTGCATGAAAGACTTGGTGTGGGCATGTGTGTTGTCATTACTTGTGTGCATGCGAGAGACAGAGACAGACAGACAGACAGACAGGCAGACAGACAGAGACAGAGACAGACAGACAAACAGACAGAACATTGAACAGTGAGCACTCAAAAGTTGACTGTCATCAGAGAGAGACAGAGAGAGTGACAGAGACAGAGAGAGAGAGACTGAACAATGGAAAGTGAACACTGAAATGTTTAATGTCGTTGAAGAAAGAGAGAGGGACAGACAGACACACAGACAGGCAGACAATCATATGGAAAGAAAATACGACCGGGCGAGGTTGAAGGATACAAGTGTTCAGTCACCTTTTTCTGGTTGACTGATTGATATGTATGGCTGCTTATTAACTCTAAGCGCTTTACAAACACAAAGTCATTTACATAACAGGCTGCCTGTTTGGAAGGACCTGACAGAGAGCTACCTTTAGGCGTTCATCATTTGTTTCTTGTGTCATTCAATCAGGCTTCAGTCATACAAACATAGCCACACACATAGCTACACACACACACACACACACACACACACACACACGCACGCACGGGCGCGCGCGCGCGCGCGTATATATCAGAGTGGATTGGACAACGAAATTTGCCAGGGACAGTTCTGTTATTGCCAGTTCCTCTTTTGCGCGCGTCAAAAGCATGCAACCCACAGGAATTCGGTTTATCGTCTCGTCCGAATGACCAGCGTCCTCGACCACCGCTCAAAGTCTGGTGGAGGGGGAGAAAATTCTGTTAAGTGAAGGATTCGACCCTGTACGCTTAGATTCTCTCGCGTCATGCGTTACCACTTGACCACCATTCATGTCTGGTTAATCCTGTCTGTGGACTTCAAGTCTCCCCTTGTCTCTGTTGACATGAGACGGGCACTTTCGGCGACACACAGGAAGCAGTTCGATCTTATAAGCTCGTGCAACACGGTGCTGAACGGTAAAGTTGTCAATCTGAGGATGATGACTGTTCAACTGCCTCTGTCTTCGAGTTTGAATGAGGACCACATCGTATCTATTGGCACTGTGTTCAGAATGCTTTCTAAATCTAGACGAGGGGTTCGTCAACGGGGCGTGACTTGTTTGATATCTTTGCTTTTGAACTTTCTGAGGCGCCAAAAACCCCAACGGTGCTCCTTCAAGCCAAGTCAAGATACGACATATCCACAGCGTTACTGCTTGTGTGCTGCGCCACCTTTAGCGAACTCAGTTCCTCTTCAGCTGGGTCCATGTCGGTTTAGCTGGCCCCGTCTTCTCCACTGTGCATCTTTTTATTGTCTTTTTTTTCTTTTTTGCTGCCCCATCATCTGCGATGATTCAGTGGCATTTCTCCCACGCCGCTCATATAGATTCCCCAGTACACGGCCACACCCGGGTTCGTCCGTCAGTTTCAGCGTCGGCAGTCCGCAGGGTACCATCGATGTTAGGTCGCCAGGAGGCCACACACCAGAGGAGACCCTGCACTGCTGCTGAGTCACGTCGGTAGTGTTCAGTGGTGCCTGTTCTGATTCAATGTACTTTGGATACCACTTACTAAGCCCCCTACTGACGACAATAACGGCTCAGTCGCGGAACCAGACTGAGTGAGCGTCCCTCCCAGAGTAGAAACCGCCACCACGTCCCTCAAACAACAGGCCCCCATGAATCTGCCGACGCTGAAGACATTGACAGGACTCATCCCAAGCACAGAAGTGGAGGGGTATGGAAACTGAGGTCACCATGAGAGCAGGGCATGAAAGGCCACAGACTTTGAGACTGTTTCCTTTATATTGATGATGATGAAGGATCTTCTTATTGTCTGTCTCAGTGTGGCAAAGTTTCGTTTCCATAGAGGGTTCCAGTCCAGTCCAGTGCTTGTAGACGGTCAACAGACCCGCTTGCTCAGCAAGCTTGATGGAATACTTCGCGAAACGGAATACCGAGTGTCTTGCAGGCTGCAAAGCAAGGAAAGCTCTCTCTCTCTCTCTCTCTCTCTCTGTCTCTGTCTCTATCTCTTCTCTGTGTGTCTATGTCTCTGTCTCTCTCTGTCTCTGTCTCTCTCTCTCTCTCTCTCTCTCTCTCTCTCTCTGCTACAAAAAATCAAAAACACGAATCTCAAACTTAAACTTTTCTATATGCAGTTTTTTTAATTTTCTTATTGCAGTTATTTGTTCTGTCCTACACCTACGGAACCAAAAATCCCATATTATGATCTTAGAGAAGCGCTGGCTTCTTTTGATCTGACGGTAGATTAGAATAAAACCATGTATTATGGTTTTCAGGAGAACAGTGCATTTCTGGCAAGGACACACAAAAATGACTTTTGCATGAAGGATATGGGGTCGAAATGGATGGCTAAAAATATCTGGCCTGTATCTAAAAGAAAAAAAACAACTTTCCTTTGATAAGTATTGCAGTGAAAGGACTTGCAGATGGAGATAAAAAAAAAAAAGAAAAAAGATCAGTACATGGTGGGGAACGCGACAGTGGAAGAAGGTAGGATCAGTGGAGGTGGGATCCAAACAAAATTGAGCCTTGAAGCAAGGACCAGCCAATTAAAAGTAGCGTTTGACCAGAAGGTTTATTATAATATAAGCAGAAACCGGGGGCTGGGGGTGGGGGGTTGGGGGCTTGAAGGGGGTGGGGAGCGGCTGGGGATGGGGGGTGGGGGCTACCACTTTTCCAAGTATTTGTTTCTGTTTTCACCCCAACATTCAAACTGTATTCATCAGGTTCGGAAGATAGATTTCATCACGATCTTCTTCCACACACAGTGAACGATAATTATGCTGAGGAAAAAAAAAATGTCTTGAAATTTTCACAGAAAACCAAAAAACCGAAACGACATTCTTTGTACAAAATCAAAAGGAAAAGGTGTCTCATTCTCATTCTGTTTGGGCGTTCGTAAGTTGAAAAGAGATGTGGCTAAATTAATATTAGAAAGTAACTGATACTGCAGAGTCAAAACTAAACGAAATGCTTCCAAAGCATTTCAGTTTATTGGACACGTGGAGAGTCATAACTACTGCTCATGGCTATGTTCGGGTATCGGCCTTTGGCTCTGTGGTCAAGTTACTTCTGATTTCTCTCTCTTTCCCTGTTTCTGTCTGTCAGTTTCTCTATCTGTCTGTCTGTCTGTCTATCTATCTGTCCATCCATATATCTATCTATCGATCTGTCTGTCTGTCAATCCTCCCATCCATCCTTCCACCCCCCAACCCCCCCCACCCCCGGGCCCCCATCTATATCTATCAATCTATCCGTGACACGTCTCACAGTGCCAAATGTTTATGCTCGTACACTTTCCAGACCGACGCTTTATCCGACCCCCAAATGTCGGTGATCGGGGAACTCCAGTTTTATTTGTTCGCCCATTCCTTTTCTTCCGTCGCCATCCAATCACGAGCCCAAAGCCTATCGCAGACGAGTCAACAGGCCATCCGATTTTTTTTTTCTAGCCAAGCGTATAGACTACGACTGGGGGAGTGAGGAGGTGGGGGTGGGGTGGGGTGGTGGTGGCCTTGTGGGACATTGGAAATCCGCAAAGGGGTAAGCCATAGAAGGGGAGGAGAGGAGAGGGTGGGGGGGAGAGATCAGACTAGAGATAATTCTCCTGTCTGTGTCAGTTATTTTAGCATAATTATGCTCATGCTGAGTAATTTTCTCTACAAGCAAACATGATCCTTAATCAACTACACGACGTCTGAAGCAAGTTCGCCAAGCTTTCCGTTTCTGAGAAAGAACCACGAAGAAACAAAACAAAATGTTTTAAAGCCACCTTTGGACTTAAAACCACAAACGGTAGGCGCTACAATTACGAGGACTTTAAAGAAAAAATACAACAAAACTTTGATAGAAATGTGTGGACAGTGGTTTTATAGCCGAGTTGAAAACCAGTTTTGCAGTATATCCACTTACCAATGGCAAGACCGAAAGATTTATGTCCCTTTCATCTTGGTTCTCAGCCAATAGTCTTCTTTATTCTGATTTTCCCTTCCGGTAATATCAAAGTTTGCTTGCCCTTTCGTTTCTGATTTTGTTATTCATGAATAATATCCTTTTACACTTTTCCAAATGAACAGGTTGTTTAAACTTTGTTTGCTTAAAATGCATGTCTAATCTTTTTAAAAAAGTTTTTATTTTGTTATACAATTGATATTTATTTCATGAAATATACTGAAAAAATTTATTTGTGTATATACAATATCCACATCAACATAAAGCAGCAAAGAATTGTAAGGCATGTCTAATCTTTGTAATTGAGTGATTGACAGACAGCGGGGTTTGAGTGATGTGTGTTTTTAGCTGCTGGCGTATTTGTTATTTTATACTTTTCGTCTTGTTAGATTACTCTTTTTTTAAGTTCAAGTTTCATCCACGATTTTGTTTCTTCTGTGTCGCGTTTTAGGTGAGTTGCTCTTTTTAATGTTTAAGTTTCATCCACGACTTTGTTGTTTTTTTTCTTCTGTGTCTTTATTAGATGAGTTGCTTTTGTATCTCTTTAGCTGATCTCATTTTAGAACACGTTTCCTATTGTAATGCGATAAGATAGTGGTGGGGAAAATGCAGTGTATGTAACACATACCTATCTCTTTTGCAAAATATCAACCGGGTCCGCAAACGCTCTCTGAAACATTGGCATTGATCCTTATCTTAAACCCAGTCTGAGTCTGAGAAAAAAAAGCTGGGGGGCGGGGGGTGTTCTCCAGTAATCCTCTTTTGTCGCCAGCTTTAGTCTAGAACATTGTTGAAGATTTCTGGATAGTTTTCAGCTGATATTTCTGAGTGCACGCGAGCGCAAGTTTGTCATTAAAACAGTCCCTTTTCTGACCTTATCAAGTTTGAAGACAGATTCACTTTTACTTGTGTTCCAGTTCAGGTTGACCCTGTACTTCCTAGATCCTGTCTTCGGAAAGTGCTAAGAGAGAGAGAGAGAGAGAGAGAGAGAGAGAGAGAGAGAGAGAGAGAGAGAAGGGGGTGGAAGGGAGAGGGTGGGGTGTGTCTCTCGACTCGATTTCGTTTCGTAAACCAAATTCCTGACAACCTTTGCGTGACTGACTCTCTCTCTCTCTCTCTCTCTCTCTCTCTCTCGCTCTCTCTCTTCCTTCTCTGATTCTCTGTGCATGTCTGTCTGTCTGTCCGTCTCTCTCCGTGCGTGCAGTCTTGTGTACACACACACACACACACACACACACACACACAATATATATATATATATATATATATATATATATATAGACACACACACACACACATTACATATACATATATATGTATGTATGTATTATATATATATCTGTGTGTGTGTGTGCGCGCGTGTGTGCGTGCGTGTTCGCGCATGTCTGCATGTGTGTGAGCGCGCACAGTGCCGTGACTGGAGAAGTATTCTCGGCTCGGCAGTGGACGAAGAGGAGGGGAGAAGAAGTATGAGCGGCTCCATTCCGAACCCGACCCCTCACTTCAAAGGGACGCTCATGAATAGGCTGATGAGCTTCCAGCACCCAGTCTGGATCCTCTTTCTGGGGCCTGCCTCTGTGATGGTGGTGGTGGTGGTGGTGATGGTGGTTGGTGTGTGTGTGTGTGTGTGTGTGTGTGTGTGTGTGTGTGTGTGTGTGTGTGTGTGTGTGTGTGTGTGTGTGTGTGTGTGTGTGTGTGTGCTTACAAGGGGATGGGTAGGGTAGTGATTGAAGAAGATGCAGAATGAGATGAAATAAAAAGAAGAAGAAAAGAAAAAAGGAAGAGGAGGAGAAATAGAAGACGATGACGACGAAAAAAGATGACGATGACGATGACGAAGAAGAAGAAGAAGAAGAAGAAGAAGAAGAAGAAGAAGAAGAGGAAGAAGAAGAAGATGATGATGATGATGATGAACAAGAGGAAACAGAAGAAGAAGAAGAAGAAGAAGATATGATGATGATGATGATGACGATGAAGAAGAAGAAGAAGAAGAAGAAGTAGAAGAGCAGAAGGAAGAGGGGGGGGCGGGGGGGGGGGGGACTTCCACCCCAGGATTGGGACTTTTCAGTCATCGCAGACGCCGTTCAATCTCTACACTGCGAATACCATCATGTGCAATCCATTGTCCTCCTTGACAAACGGAGCATTCTACTGCTGCTGCTGCTGCTGCTGCTGCTGCCTCACAAGTACCACCATCCCACCACTTCCACTATTAGTATTACTACCACTTCTACTATCTGCACCACTACCATCACTCCTACCACCACTACCACCATCATACTACTACTACTACTACTACTACCACACAACTACCACTACAACTGCTCATGATCATCATTTTATTTTCTATTTTTTGTTTGTTTCCTTTGGTTAGTTGGCTTGTCAGTTCTTTGCTATTGTTGCCGTTGTTGTTGTTATTGCCGTTGTTGTTGATGATGATTTTGTATTTGTTTGGTTGCTTGCTTGTTTTCACAATGGGACAAACGGTGGATGGTTTAATCTTGAATTTGTTGACAGTTACGGAATTCCGACATTGATTGGCATGTCAAGTTGTTTTTTTGTTTGTTTGTTAGTTTGTTTTTACTTCACGACGGATTTGACCAATTGTTCTCTCTCTCTCTCTCTCTGTCTCAGTCTCTGTCTCTGCCTCTCTCCCTGTCTCTGTCTCTCCCTCTCTGAGGCTGGAGGGAAGGAGACTAAGGTAGGGGGGGTTGGAATAGAGAGTTCTTGTGGTTTGTTGCTTTGTAGTAGTCTTTTTCATTAGTTACACATGTGATTTTTCAGTGGAGTTTTGCCGTTGATATCTTTCTTGAATTTGGTTCTGTGCTCATGTCTTCTTTTTCTTCTTCTGCGTTCGTGGGCTGTAACTCCCACGTTCACTCGTGTGTACACGAGTGGGCTTTCACGTGTATGACGTAGACAGCCACACTCCACTTTCGGGGGTATGTTCTTTTTTCCAGATCCCATCGAACGCTGACATGGATTACAGGATCTTTAACGTGCGTAATTTGATCTTCTGCTTGCGTATACACACGAAGGGGGTTCAGGCACTAGCAGGTTTGCACATAATTATGTTGACCTGGGAGATCGGAGAAAAATAAATCTCCACCCTTTACCCCACCAGGCGCCGTTACCGAGATGTGTTCTTTTAATGTAGGTCTACCCCCCCCCCCCCCCTCTCCCCCCACATCCATATTTTTTTCCTTCTTTTTAATGCCCCAGGGCTGGGTGGAAAAAAGATGTTTGGCTTATCTCCTTACCCTGGTAAAATAAATTTTCGTTTCTCTCTGTCTCTGTCTGTCTGTCTGTCTGTCTGTCTGTCTCTGGGCTGGATGTGGAAAAAAAGAAACAACAATGCTTATTCCACTAGGTTCATGAAAGAAATTTCATTTTGTTTTGCTTCGTTTTTCTCTGCCTTTTGACTCTTTCCGCTTCTGTTTGTCTGTCTGCCTATCTCTCCACACGCCCCTCTCGCCTTCTGTGTGTGTGTGTGTGTGTGTGTGTGTGTGTGTGTGTGTGTGTGTGTGCCGTTAAGAGAATTGGTGTGTGTGTGTGTGTGTGTGTGTGTGTGTGTGTGTGTGTGTGCGTGCGTGCGTGCGTGTGTGTGTGCCACTAAGAGAATTTTTTTTTTTTTTTCAACATTTTTTATTCAGACAAAGGTTTACAGATACAGAATTTATATGTTTTGTGCATTAGAAAGTATAGGGTAGGCATATAATTAAGTTCTAAGTACTGACAAATCTATAACAGCAAAACAATATATGTTCAATGTCAAAGTTCCAAGGTATCATTGAAAAGCTTAATCTTGTATCAAACAATTATAAAGTGCCCATTTTTCCACAAACTTGTTATATTCCATAGTTATGTTAAAGGCATACTTGTCTATTTCATATGCCTGTTTGAGGTCCTTTTTGAACATTTGTAATGTTGGTTTTACTTTGTTGATTCTACATTTGTATATATAGAATTTAGCTGTCAATAAGATATATGAGAAACATTCATCAGTTTTCATTTTGTTATGTCCAAAAAGCACCAGTGTGTCATTCAGGTTAAGTCTATCACAATGTAAACACATTTCTTTTAAATATCTCACAAACTCCTTCCAAAAATGTTGTACATGGTTACATTCCCATAAACAATGCAGAATTGTATCTCTTTCATCCTTACAAAAATTACACATGTTATGTGGGAGTATTCCCATCTTCATCAAAACCGAATTTGTCACAAGAATATGGTAATTAATTTTCATCTGGAACCATTTCAACCTTATTTCATGGATTTTTTTTGTATTGAAAAAAATGTTTTTCCAATCAAGCTTGTTTTCAAAAATCAAGTCCCAATTTTTACAGGCATTTGGCTTTTCTGGTTTTCCAATTATTATTTCGTAGAAACATTTCGTTCCTCTTGGTGCCTTTATCATTGTAGTGTATGCTTTATTAAAACTGATTCCATTGTGATCATTGTTTTCAAATGTTATGTTTTTTTCTCTTAAAATTTTTTTAACTGAATTAACACAACCAAAGAATTCTAACATTGGGACTCGATTTTCAATTTTATCTTGGATTTCTTGAATATTGAAAAAATGTCCATTCCCTTTCACAATGTCTCTCACATAATAAACATCTTTTCTGACCCAGTCTTCAAAATACAAGACTTTACCATCAATCTTAAATTTGTTATTGAAAAACAAAGGTTCCATCAGGATATCGTGCTCAACATGTATATCAGTTTTGTCATAAAATTCTGTGTAGCTACGAAACACATCTTTCCAAAAGGGGTTTATTATACGTCTTCCAACTGTAAGAACTACTGGGCCATATTCTTGTAACATTTCAACTTCTGGACATTCTTTTGATAATATAATTTTCCATTTTGGACGATACGACATATTGTAGCATTTTTTCAACCATGTGAGTTTTAAAGCTTTTATAAATGATAGAATATGTGGAATATTTATACCTCCGTTTTGTACACTGTGCACTGCCACTGATCTTTTAACTTTGTCCTTCTTTTTATCCCATACAAAATTAAAACACATTTTTTGCAATTCTTGAATACTGTTATCTGGTGGATTTGGAAGCATAATCCATAAGTAAATTAATTTTGACAAGATAATCGACTTAAGGACAGCTACTCTTCCTAGAGGTGTAATTGGTCTTTTTATCCACACGTTAAACAGTTTTTTTGTTTCATTGAACTTATCAGTTATATTTAAATCTATCATATTACTTAAATCATTAGTAAACCAGAGCCCAAGGATTTTAAACTGTGGTGGATTCCAATTCATTTTCAAATTTGATAAATAAACTGTATCACAATTACGCTTATTTCCCAGCCATACATTGCATGTTTTTTCGTGATTTAATTTGAGTCCTGAGACTGTTTCAAAATCTTCTAGTTCTTTGAACAGTTCTCCATATGATTTTTTGTCACCCTCTAAAAAATAAGACGTATCATCAGCAAACTGGCTAATCTTAAATTCTACCTCTGATATCTTAATACCTTTTATGTTTGTATTTTGACGAATTTTGCAAGCCATTATCTCTGCGCACAAAATAAACAAATATGGCGAGAGTGGGTCTCCCTGTCTACAGCCTCGTTCAATCTGTATACTTGTAGATACTTTACCATTAACTACTATTGAGGATTTCATATTGGTGTAGAACGCTTTTACCCATCTACGAATATCCTCACCAAAACCCAAATGTTTTAAAACTTTATGCATATATTTCCAACTAACTGAATCAAAAGCCTTTTCAAAGTCTATTGAAACTAATAGTCCTGGTAGATTTTTTTCCTTCAAGTAATAGATTATATCATAAATAAGCCTTAGATTATCTCCTATATATCTGCCAGATACAAAACCCGTTTGATCTTCATTAATAAGTTTATCCAAGACTGTTTTCATTCTATTTGCGATGCAGGTAGAGCCAATTTTATAAGTTACGTTTAACAGAGATATTGGACGCCAGTTTTTAAGATATTCTCTGGGTTTATCTCCTTTTGGTAGGCAAATTATGATACCTTCTCTCTGTGTAATGGACATCTCTTTTTTCTCAAACCCTTCATTTAAAGATCGTACAACAATACCACCTATCTGTTTCCAGAAAAATTTGAAGAAATCAACTGTCATTCCATCTGTTCCTGGGCTTTTACCATTTTTCATATTTTTTAGTGCTAGTGATGCCTCATTCAAAGTTAATTTACCTTCTATCGAGTTGGCTTCTGTCTCTGTTAGTTTAGGCGAATTATTAACGTACTTTTCTAACTTAATGTCTTTTACTTCCTGCTCCTCATACAATTTGTTGTAATACTCTTTCGTTTCTTGCAGCATATCTTCTATCTTATCTAAATTTCTACCATTCTTAGATACTAGTTTAAACATTTGTTTGCTAACATAATGTCTCTTTTCAAGGTTACAAAAATATTTTGATACCTTTTCTCCTTCCGCTGCCCATCTAGCTTTGCTTCTTAACAATATTCCTTGTATTTTAGTTTTTCTTAGTGTAATTAAACTATTCTTCTTCTCTTGTATTTGCTGTAAATCTTCCTCAGATTTACAACTTTTACTTTCTAAGCTTGTAATTTCTTCTTCAAGTTGCTTTTCTGTTTGTGTGTCCTTTTTCTTCTTTCTAGAACTATACTCTATTGATTTTTTCCTTATTTCCATTATCAAGGTATCTAAGAATAACTGATCCGATATGGTAAATTGTAAATGTTCTATGGGAATATTACATATTTCTGATCTATTATATACTAGTGCAGCATACTGTTCTTTTATGTTTTCAATTGTATTATTTATCATATCT
>NC_134883.1:12255309-12272809 GCF_041734735.1 Babylonia areolata
GGTGTGAAGGGGGCAGGTTTTATCGATGCAGAATTTCTGGACACTGTATTCCAATCTCTGTCGGGTGTTTCCTTTCTTTCCCTCTCTCCGCTGTTTTCTTTGCACTCAGGCTTTTCCTTTTGCATCACATCACCTCGTTAATGTTATATGCTCATGTTCTGTCTGCTGACCTTTTCTCCTGCTTCTGTTCTGGAAATCTGGTTATCTTTTTTCGATCTCTTTTTCAGCTCTGTGAGAATGCCTGAGCCCTTTTTGTGCTGTGTGCATATACTCCACACCTGAAAATACTTCAGTGGAAGTTATCTGCCTTGTTTTACTCTCTGTCATGTATGCACGCAATCATGGGTACACACACACACACACACACACACACACACACACACACACACACACACACACACACACACACACACACGTGTGTGTGTGTGTGTGTACTCACACACATTTACACTCGCATACAACAAACATCAAATCAAACATTCTGATCAACCCATCCCCTCCACCCCTGTGGACCCCAAACAATAATGTGCTGCACATTTATATCAAATAGCCTCGGCCTTGCAAGACCTGCCCGTCCATAATTCTGAGACAGGCCAAGCGTTTTACACATTTGAGAGAACGTTGCACTGTGGTGGGGTGTATGAATAATTTACCAGGCCTATTATCCACAACTCTGCCACAGAGAGTGGTGGTGGTGGTTGAGAGTTCACAGAACTGCAAAGTGAGAGGAAGATACTGAAGACGTGGGGGCTAGGAGGTAGGGGAAGAAAAGGGTATGAATGCACACACACACACACACACACACACACACACACACGTTTCTCCCACTCCCAAACTCACAAACATACCTGAAACATTAAATAAAACGCTCACATCACCATTACAGCCTAGCGCTAAAACAGTGTACAGGCAAATTAAGAAGTGCAGCCCCTAGAAGCCTGATAAGTCTATGACACTGAGGACCGGCCCAAGTCTGTAATACCAACGGGTTAATTCAGGACGGCAAGAAAGAATGGGGCGCAGGTGAATGAATAATTTACAACCATCACTAACCCAGCCAAACGGCAAAATAGGAAGCAGTCACAGCTTGGGTTGGGGGTGGGGGTTTAGGGTAAGGGGTGGGGAAGGGGTGAGGTGGTAGAAGAAGGGGGTGGAGAATGAGGAGAGAGGAGGGTACCTTTGCGTTTCACTAGCGTGCACTCTGTGCTTCTGATAACTAACCCAAGTACGCCATACCTTCCAACAGGCGGAGCTATTTCAAGATGAAAGAGGAGATGGTGGGCCAGACAGATGATTAATCTTGTATCCATACATAACTTGGCCAAGCCACAAAGAGATCATGTCCCACAGGGGAATGGACAGGGAAGTTGGAGGTGGCTGCTGAGCTGGGCAGTGGAGAGAGAGGGACCATCACATTAGCTGTCCTCTGGGAGGATCAGAAGATGGTGGAGAAAAGATGGAAGAAGGTGAGGGGTGGGGTGGGTGTTGAGGTGGCGACACGAAAGGGGCAGGTTTTATCAATGCACAATTTCTTTATGCTTTATTCCAGTCTCTGTCGGGAGTTTCCTTTCATTTGCTATCTTCACCGTTTCCTATGCACGAAGGCTTTTCATTTTGCATTACATCACCTCGTTGATGGTTTATGCTCATGTTCTGTCTCCTCCCCTTCTTCCAATTTTGTTCTGGAAATCTCCTCAACTTTTCTTCCATTTCTTTGTCAACCCAGTGGGAATGTTTGGGGGCTTTTTGTGTTGTGTCCATATTATCCACACCTTCTGAAAATACTTCACTTGAAGTTACCTGTTTTGCTGTATCTCCTGTATGCTTGGGTTCATTTACGTTCCCTAAGTGTATGCTACAAATTGGGACTTCGGTTTATCGACATGTGCCCGGACCACCACTCAAGATCTGGCGGAGGTAGAGGAAATAGTGGCAAGTGTGGATTTCGTTTCCGTGCGCCCAGATTCTCTCGCTTCTGAGACAGACGCGCTACCACTTGGCCACCGCGCCACATTGGAAAAGCGAAGGGGAGTTAAAGTCTTAACTCCCGAGAGCAAGGTTTCGGTTGCGCCCCTTTTCTCTGCATTCAAATTTTGTATTACGTGTAGCTGACACATTTTGTACTTTCCAAAGTCAATTCAGGTCTAGATTGGAAGCTGCTAGGCAAATCTCGCTCTCTGCCATAAATGAAGCCAAACCGTAGCTTTATTAGGCTTTTATTTTGAATAAACCTTCACCGACGTCACAGTGTCAGACTCTGGTGAGAAACTGGCTTGATTCAAATCGCCCGCCATTTATAGTCCGGTTCAGGCTTTAAGAAAAAGGGTGGGGAAAAGGAGCCACAAGGGGAACCCTTGTGTTTTCTGGTCACTGGAAAGAACCCACTTGTAGGAGAGCAAGAGCAGGGCAAGGCTGAGAAAGAAATGAGTGTTTTTTGTACCATCAAGTAAGTATATACATTGTTTTCTGTTTTCGCCTATACATAATTATTCTCTCTTTTATTTTCCTTTCTGTCGACTCCTGAGCAGTCATTGTTATGATGTGAGTTACTTTCTGTTTCATGACTGTGATCTGGTTTTCTTTTCTTTTTCTTTTGATATACTTTTGTTTTCTTGAGTGAAGAATGGGTGTGTGTGTGTGGGGGGGGGGGGGGCGCGGGGGGGGGGGGGGGGGGGGGGGTTCTTGGGGGGGGGGGGGGGGGGGGGGGGTGAGTGGGGTCACAGGCAGGAGAGAGAGAGAGAGTGGATTAAACAGGTGGAGAACGGGGTCTGACTCGGAAAATCAGATTAGTTAATTACTACCACTGCTACTAATAATAACAATGATAATAATGGATACTGACATCGCACACTATCCAGAAGTCTGCTCCAGGTGCTTTACAAAACACTTCTGTTTACACAACACATTACATCAATGTTACGAACATAACACACCAAAATGTGACTACCACACACACACACACACACACACACACACACACACACACACACACACACACACACACACACACACACACACACACACACACACACACACACACAAACAAACAAACAAAAATCAAACAAAAAAACATCCTTGTTTGTCACGGTTGAAACGCTGGTTTCATCATCTGAGTTTCTTCAGATCTATCTCGATTTCGACGGAACTGGTAGGTTAAGGGTGGAGATCTTTCTGTTCTCCCAGATCAACACAGAAAAAAAACCCCAATTATGCTCAAATCTGCAAGGGCCTGAATCCCCTTCGTGTGCAGGAGATCAAACACGCACGTTAAGGATCCTGTAACCGATGTGTATTATTCGAAACAAGAAATATCCAGCATGCACGCCCCAGAAAATGGAATATGGCTGCCTACATGGTGGGGTTAAAAAACAACAACAACAAAAACAAACAAACGGCCACACACGTACTAAAAGACTACGTGTGTTTGTGAGTGTGTCTGCGCGAAAAGGAAACATGGCTGTATGACACAGGAAACGAATGATGAGAGCCCAAAAGGTAGCTCTCAGTCGGATCTACCCAGGTAGACAACCTGTTTTGCAAACGAATCTGTGTTTATGAAGCATCCAGAACATGGTCTCTGACCCAGGATAGGCATTAGATCAGTGGAGTGATGGCCTAGAGGTAACGCGTCCGCCTAGGAAGCAACCTAATCTGAGCGTGCTGGTTCGAATCACGGCTCAGCCGCCGATATTTTCTCCCCCTCCACTAGACCTTGAGTGGTGGTCTGGACGCTAGTCATTCGGATGAGACGATAAACCGAGGTTCCGTCTGCAGCATGCACCTAGCGGACGTAAAAGAAACCACGGCAACAAGAGGGTTGTTCCTGGCAAAATTCTGTAGAAGAGTCCACTTCGAAAGGACAAAACAAATAAAACTGCACGCAGGAAAAAATACAAAAAAATGGGTGGCGCTGTAGTGTAGCGACGCGCTCTCCTTGAGGAGAGCAGCCCGAATTTCACACAGAGAAATCTGTTGTGATAAAAAGAAATACAAATACAAATATCATATCAATCAATATTGAAGACTAGTGTTGCGTGAGGAAAGGGATGGGAAGGATATGGTTAAGGAGATGTTTCAGTTTCAGTTTCTCAAGGCGGCTTCCCTGCAGTCGGACACGCATATACGCTACACCACCACACCTGCTCGGCCGATGCCTGATCAGCAGCGTAACCCAACGCGCTCAGTCAGACCTTAACCCTTTCACCGCCAAGCTCGCATTTATGCACAGGCGTGGTAGAGGTCCCATGTCACTGAAAGGTGACCATTCATTGGTCTGTTATACATGAACCTTCCGGGCGCGGATTGGCCTGATCAGTCATCTGCGCACCCACAGAGCCCAACCCACCCTCCCCCAGGATGACTAGATGGTCCTCGTCGATCCCGACGGACGAACCACATACATGAACCTACTGCTCTTAATGTTCGGTGGTAGGGTAGGCCATATTTTCTATACATCGCAGGGGGAATCCCCAGCTATTCTTAGCCACTGTCTTTTCTGTGTTTATACCACAAGAGAATTTTGTACTCTAAATTGACTGGCGGTGAAAGGGTTAAGTGCATGCTTGTATATTCATGCACCTATCATAGTAGAATTTTTGAATCACTTGTGTAAACAAAGTGAGTCTATGTTTTAACCCGGTGTTCGGTTGTGTGTGTGTGTGTGTGTGTGTGTGTGTGTGTGTGAGTGTGTGTGTGTGTGTGTCTGTGTGTCCGTGGTAAACTTTAACATTGACATTTTCTCTGCAAATACTTTGTCAGTTGACACCAAATTTGGCATAAAAATAGGAAAAATTCAGTTCTTTCCAGTCATCTTGTTTAAAACAATATTGCACCTCTGGGATGGGCACAAAAAAATAAAAAAGAAGCCTAATTATATGCAAACTGCATTTACTGTTATATTTATATTTTTTGTATTCTCTAAACTTGGCACTTTGACCTCTTATTCTGACACAACAACAAGAGGAGTCATTATTATCTTTTTTTTTGGTTCAAACAGGAACTTCTTTTGCTAAGCGTGGAATTTTTATTCATTTTGCAAACGTTTTGGTGCAGATAGTAAAAAAAGGGAAAATACTCTGTAATTAATGCTAGGGGACTTAATTTATCACAAATGAGTCTTGAAGGCCTTGCCTCTCTTGTTCTACTTAACATTTGACAGAGGACAACACACACGTTGCCATAGATCGTCGTCTCCTCCGAATGACCAGACGCTCAGTTTGATTTTCCAGACCTAACTTGGGAGAAAGGGAGAGAGTAGGACTCGAACACAATCCCTCACGTACTCTGCATTGGCAAGAAACCGTCCTTAACCATACTGCCCCCCTTCCTCCTTAAAGGAGTTAAAGAGGAAGAGTAAGGTCAGGGATATCTTGTCATTGGCTGCATTCTGTGAAACTGCATGTTTGGTGCATATCTCTTATGCATATGTGTGTGTATGTGTGAATGTGTGTCTGCATTTTTTTTTTTTTTTACATTTATTTGCTTATTTATCATCATTGTTGTTTTTTTAATTTTTTTATTTATCTATTTTATTATATTATTATTATTATTATTATTATTATTATTATTATTATTATTATTATTATTATTATTATTATTATTATTATTATTTATTTTCTTATTATTTTGTATTATAATATTATTATTTAGTTAGTTAGTTAGTTAGTTAGTTAGTTAGTTTTCATTTTATTTTATTTCATTATTTTTTGTACGCCTATAGTTGACCATCACGTTTTTGCACCTTATACATATTATTATTAGTAGTAGTAGTTCCTTTTTTATGTATTTATCTATCTATTATTATTATTATTATTATTATTATTATTATTATTGGTACTGGTTTTATCACAGCGCGGAGAGGTGACAATTTTCAACAGTTTTTTTTTTTTTTTTTTTTAATCTTTACGTTATTCTCTTATTCGTTCTTTTCTCCTCTGTAGTCATGCTTTTTGTATGGCTTACTCTCTCTCTCTCTCTCTCTCTCTCTCTCTCTCTCTCTCTCTCTCTCTCTCTCTCTCTCACCCCCCTCTCTTTCTCTTTCCGCTTGACTTTATTTTTAGCATTAACATTTTTTCCCTGTTGACTTTGTTCTGTTCATCAAGCCCTGAAGAAGAGGTAGAAGTGTGGAACGACTCAGAATCTGATTATTTAATGAATAGTCACCAGTATCCTGAAGCGTCAATTGACATTGCATGACAATGACGCACGGACGAAGAAGTGGGATCGGAGTCATCGTCACCAGTCGACGGGCGCAATAGCCGAGTGGTTAAAGCGTTGGACTGTCAATCTGAGGGTCCCGGGTTCGAATCACGGTGACGGCGCCTGGTGGGTAAAGGGTGGAGATTTTTACCATCTCCCAGGTCAACATATGTGCAGACCTGCTTAGTGCCTGAACCCCCTTCGTGTGTATGTGCAAGCAGAAGATCAAATACGCACGTTAAAGATCCTGTAATCCATGTCAGCGTTCGGTGGGTTATGGAAACAAGAACATACCCAGCATGCACACCCCGAAAACGGAGTATGGCTGCCTACATGGCGGGGTAAAAACGGTCATACACGTAAAAGCCCACTCGTGTGCATACGAGTGAACGCAGAAGAAGAATGGTCACCAGAAGCCAAAAGGGTTTACTGGGTGACAATGATTGTAAAATCAAAGCATAGAATGAAAAGCAAATATCAAGCTTTGTTGTCTATGTAAAAAAAAGTTTGTCTTGTGTGTGAGAGGGGGAGGGGGGGGGAGTGCGTGAGTGCGTGCGTGCGTCTGTTTATGCCTATGACTGTGTGTCTGTGTATGTTGAGGGGCGGTGGTTATTTACTTGGGTTGGGTCAAGATTGATGATTTGTCATAAACTGAAGAACTTGACATTATCCTATTTTTTTCATCCATTCTTTGTGTGTGTGGTCCAACATAGTTCTTGTTTTCTTTCAGGATAACATTCTCTCTAATACCAGAGCCTAATTTCTACAAACGCAACATAAAAGACATGAAAATACGAAAAAAAAGCACTGGCCAATCGAAAACGTGCTGAGTAGTGAAGCGCACAGGATGCTGAAGATGCTAATTCGAAAAAGTCGAAAGACGGGCGCAATAGCCGAGTGGTTAAAGCGTTGGACTGTCAATCTGAGGGGCCCGGGTTCGAATCACGGTGACGGCGCCTGGTGGGTAAAGGGTGGAGATTTTTACGATCTCCCAGGTCAACATATGTGCAGACCTGCTAGTGCCTGAACCCCCTTCGTGTGTAAACGCATGCAGAAGATCAAATACGCACGTTAAAGATCCTGTAATCCATGTCAGCGTTCGGTGGGTTATGGAAACAAGAACATACCCAGCATGCACACCCCCGAAAACGGAGTATGGCTGCCTACATGGCGGGGTAAAAAACGGTCATGCACGTAAAAGCCCACTTGTGTGCATACGAGTGAACGTGGGAGTTGCAGCCCACGAACGCAGAGGAAGAAGAAGAAATAGTCGAAAGAATGATAAAAAGAGAGAACAAGAGAGGCAAGGCCTTCAAGATTCACTTGTGATACACTTTAAAAAAAATCCAAGCTTTTTATGAATTGAGTATAATTTCAAAATGTAATGTTTAAGATGAGAAAGATCAGTTTAAAGCAAATTAAGTCCCCTAGCATTAATTACAGAGTAATTTCCCCTTTTTTTTTACTATCTGCACCAACACGTTTGCAAACAAATAAAACGTCCATGCTCAGCAAAAGAAGTTCCTGTTTGAACAAAAAATGATAATAATGACTGCTCTTGTTGTTGGGTCAGAATAAGAGGTCAAAGTGCCAAGTTTAGAGAATACAAAAAAATATAAATATAACAGTAAATGCAGTTTGCATATAATTAGGCTTCATTTTTTAAATTTTTGTGCCCATCCCAGAGGTGCAATATTGTTTTAAACAAGATGACTGGAAAAAAACTGAATTTTTCCTATTTTTATGCCTAATTTGGTGTCAACTGACAAAGTATTTGCAGAGAAAATGTTAATGTTAAAGTTTACCACGGGCACACAGACACACACACACACATGCACAGACAACCGAACACCGGGTTAAAACATAGACTCACTTTGTTTACACAAGTGAGTAAAAAAAAAAAAAAAAAAAAAAAAAAAAAAAAAAGCATTCTGAATCCCTGTGTTTAAAACTTTACTGGGCAGCAAAGCAGTACGTGGGAGTGAGATGAACATGCGGGGTAAGAGCGAGCGGTGGGGGTGTGGGGGTGTGGGGCTCGGGGGGTGGAGGATGGGGGGTGGGGTGCGGAGAGTGGTGGGTTGAAGAGGAAATGACGCCCCATGTCTGCTGAACAAGCGGAAGGAGGGGGGGTGGGGGGGGGGCGGGGTGTATAGGCGAGAGAAGAGGGAAGGGGAGGGGTAGGTGTCGAGGCAATGGCAAGAGGTGAGGATTTATTTCTGTAACAGGAAGCAGAACTTGCCAGTATCTGCCAAGTTTCTATCGATTTTCTGGCTGGTCCGTCCTCCGTTCGTTTTGGTCATATTCCGTGCGTGTATGCCTACACTTTGGGTGAAGAGGAAGCTGGCAGAATGGTTAAGAAGCCCAGCTGCCAATACAGTGTCCGTGAGAGATAGAGAGAGCTAGAGAGAGAGAGAGAGAGAGAGAGAGAGGGAGATATGTTGGCTTACCATACAGTAAAGAATATGACATTCACTGCTACCAGTAGTCCACACGGTTTACACTCAGAACTGTTCCCCTGACATTGTTGCCCTGCGAAACATTTGCCACTTATTTATTGACGCAAAAGGATACCACAGTGAATGTTTCTCTTGACTGTCAAAAACACGACAGGCTTTTGTATTATAGAAAAGAAGAATGGTGTGTAAGAAATGTATATTTAACACCCTTCATCTGGCCAAGAAACGGAAAAGAGTGGAATTTGGATGGGCGCAAGGCAGCGATTCACACTTGCTGGGGGATTAACACACGTGCTTCAAAGATCGGCCGAGAAAATAAATACAGAGGCAAGCACGAAGTGGTCCACATTGATCACAGAGAATAAAGCGCATCATTCCCGAGTTTTATCGCTTTCACCTCCACGTTCTTTATGTCTCGCCCTTCAGGTGCACACTCTGAGCCCCTGGGTTTATTATTTTTAAAATTTTGTTTTATCCCCTTAGCTTCTTTGTATATTCTTCAGTAGTTGTTGTTGGTTGTTTTTTTTTGGTTTTTTTTTATAATCTTCTGCGTTCTATGCGTTCTATTTTGTCTGCATCCGCTTCTTCTCTGAAAGGATTACAGTCATGACACGGGAAAAGTGTGGAAAGTACGGAAGGGGAAGAACCGTCAATACAGTGCCAAGGCAGAGAATGTATCATAGAGAACACACAATGGTTTTTATCTTCTAAGTTCAAACAGCTTTCCCTTGGTTTAAATAATCTTTAATTGTTCAACAATACACACGATTACAGTGCAATCAATGACAAAAGTGCACCAACAAGCTTACAGCTTATACTGTGCTCACAACGTTGCACTTCAATTTTAACAGGACGGCTGATGAACCATATTATCAATTGTATCAAATAACATTCATAAACAGTAAGTGATGAAATAATGAAATAAAACAAATAAACAAATAATAAGTAAAATAGCAAAATAATGCTGATATCAATATCAACATGAGATTAAATTTATTATCATCAGAGTAATCGGCCTGATAGAAGAGAAACACGAAGAAAAAAAAGTAAAACAAGAAAGCATATAAAAAGTAGTAGAAACATAAAACAGAATCGTTAATATTATAAAAACACAATGCATAAAACTCACAAAGTAACATACTCTCAATACTACAACTGTTACACTCCAACACTCACACCAACACACACACACACACACACACACACACACACACACACACACACACACATGATTAAACGGCTGAGATAACAGCAATTTTCACTTAAAATACATACATGTAAAAAGAGCATAATTGTAATCTGCATGCCATAGATTTTGTAAAAATTGTAAAATAAGGTTTTGGATAGAAAAGGTAAAAATCGGGCCATTCTCCCTTTCGAACCATTCCACCACCATCCATCTACCCACCCCCATTCTCTTAACTCACCCATCACACACACTCACATTGCCATGGGCCTGGGACAACGGCACTATTTGAGTTATGACAAGTTTTTTTGTTTTGTTTTTTTGACTCACTTGTGTAAACAAAGTGAGTCTATGTTTTAACCCGGTGTTCGGTTGTCTGTGTGTGTGTGTGTGTGTGTGTGTGTGTGTGTGTGTGTGTGTGTGTGTGTGTGTGTGTGTGTGTGTGTGTGTGTGTGTCTGAGTGTCTGTGTGTCCGTGGTAAACTTTAACATTGAAATTTTCTCTGCAAATACTTTGTCAGTTGACACCAAATTTGGCATAAAAATAGGACAAATTCAGTTCTTTCCAGTCATCTTGTTTAAAACAATATTGCACCTCTGGGATGGGCCCCCAAAAATAAATAATGAAGCCTAATTATATGCAAACTGCATTTACTATTATATTTATATTTTTTGTATTCTCTAAACTTGGCACTTTTATCTGATATTCTGACCCAACAGCAAGAGCAGTCATTATTATCATTTTTTGTTCAAACAGGAACTTCTTATGCTGAGCATGGAAGTTTTATTTATTTTGCAAACGTTTTGGTGCAGATAGTAAAAAAGGGAAATTACTCTGTAATTAATGCTAGGGGACTTAATTTGCTTTAAACTGATCTTTCTCATCTTAAACATAACATTCTGAAATTATACTCAATACATAAAAAGCTTGTGTGTTTTACTCTCAGTCATAAGTGAGTCTTGAAGGCCTTGCCTCTCTTGCTTTTTTTTAAAGAGAAGCGCCTTATCAATTCTGCCACCCTTCTCTTTAACAATACAAACGATAACAACATTGACAATAACATCATCCAAGTGTCTGTGCTGGGGGATACTGCAGGCACCCGCCTACACAAGGGTGTGAGGAAGGCAGAACTTTGGTGGTGAAAACAAGGAGCGCGGTGGCCTGGTGGAAATGCGACTGTCCACGGGTTCGAATCTCAAACAAGGACAGAGATTCACCCCACCCACCCCTCTTCTGCCTCAACTAGACTTTGATTGGTAGTCTGGATTTTAATCTTCTGAATGAGATTATAATCAGAGGTCCTGTGTGCTGAGTAGGCTCTTAGCGTACGTAAAAAAACCCTCACGGAAACAAAAAAGGATTGTCCAAGCAAAAATGTTTAGAAAAATCCACTTTGATAGACAAAAAACACACTTGCAGATGGAGAAAAAAAAATCATAATGGCGGGCGCTGCACTGTCGACTGGCTCGAATTTCACACAGAGAAATGTGATGTGATAAAGAAGAAGAAGAAGAAAAAACAAAAAAAACCCAGCTCAACACAACACAAAACAACACAGCAACACATTACAATACAACACAACACAACAGATACGCATCACAAACCTATCTAACTGTACATCTGTGTTGCTGACGACCGATCAAAACAGGAGAACAAAAAAAAGTTCCAGCAGAAGGGCAACGAAAGACAAAACAAAACAAAACAAACAAAACAAAGAAAAAACACCCAGCATGGGTGGGCGAGATTGTTTGGTGGTCAGTTCGTGGAAGTTAGAGTCTGAAGAAGGTGACACGCGTCATATTTACTGGCGACTTGCGAGACGCAGACGCAGGGGAAAATAGGAGGAAGGTGGAAGGAAGAGAGAGAGAGAGAGAGAGAGGGGGGGGGGGGGGGGGGGGGGGGGGGAAGGGGGAGGGAAGGGGGGGGGGGGGGGTCCTGACACAGTGCCAAAGGAGGAAAGTTTATCGCAGATTGTAAAGCTGGACGTTATTTTCCAAGTCGTATTGATCCTCCCCACCACCCTTTCCGCTTTGTGTTGGCCGCTCTCTTCTCGTGTGCACCCAGGCTTACACTGTGCATTACCTCCCGTGTTTTATGTGCTCTTCTTCTGTCTGCTGATCTCCCCTTCGTTTTTGTTTTTTGTTTTTTGTTTTTTTTTTTTGCCTCAGCCTCCTTTCTCTCCCCCCCCCCCCCCCCCCCCACCAAAAGAAAAAAAAAAAACAAAAAAAAAAAAAAACCCAAAGAAACAAACACTTCTTGTTCCTTTTCTTGTCTGTGGTCCCCAATCTTCTGATTTGAGCTCACGGCACACTTAACTGTGAGTAGGAGCTGACTACGGGCAGAAAATCCAAATTCTATTGCTGACCGGGGCTTGAATCTGTTTTCTCGTTCTTTGTCTGCGATGTTAAAAAAAAAACATGGCCACAACGGTTAGTTTAACATGCTGTCTTGTATTTATTTCTTGGGGTTTTGTTGGGTTTGTTTGTTTGTTTTTTGGTTGTCTTTTTTTAATAAATCTTTTTGTCACTCTACCTTTTGTCCTTTTCTTTCTGCGTATCATAAATTCTGAATTCAAACCGATTCATCTGTGTTCGGAAACAAACCATCCAAATTAATTTGTTCTTGTTTAGTTGGGCTTGACGTAAAGTATTTCATAGCTATATTTCACATTTTGCATTTTAGATTTTGGTTGTTTCTGCCACTTCCCTTTTGAAATACGTGCCTTTGGTGAGTAATAACAAGTATCTTTATTCCCACATGTGATATATAACCCTCCGGTGAACCATTGCTGATTGGTGAAGGCTTTAACGGGCGCAATAGCCGATTGGTTTAAGCGTTGGACCTTCAATCTGAGAGTTCCGGGTTCGAATCTCGGTAACAGCGCCTGGTGGGTAAAGGGCGGATATTTTTCCGATCTCCCAGGTCAACATACGTGCAGACCTGCTAGTGCCCGAACCACCTTCGTGTGTACACGCAAGCAGAAGATCAAATGCGCACGTTAAAGATCATGCAATTCCATGTCAGCGTTCGGCGAGATATGGAAAAAAGAACAAACCCAGCATACAACACCACCCTATCACCCGAAAAAGGAGTATGGCTGCCTACATGGCGGAGTAAAAACGGTCATACACCGTAAAAGCCCACTCGTATACATACTAGTGAACGTGGGAGTTGAAGGCTTTGCACTCTGTTTCAGCAAGAGGTATCAAAGCGTGCAGGCTGATCCGTATGCGTCACAGCTGCTTTGAAAAAACAAACAACTAAAGGTGGGGTGGTTTAGGGGCACCGCAAGCATGTGACCCATACAGAGAACCAATGCGCTGACTGGGCCTTCTGAGTCTTCCAAGTGTTGAAATGTATGAAACGCTTAGATAAAACAAAACAAAACTTAATGAATAACCCAAATATACAAATAAAGTAATGGCATTAAAATAGAAATGATTGAGAATAAAAGTCGCACAGAAGTAAAAATAATTCACATAAGATAGAATAGGAGTGAGCCACATTTAGAGAAATCGCGCCTTCCTCCCACATATATATATATATATATATATATATATATATAGAGAGAGAGAGAGAGAGAGAGAGAGAGAGAGAGAGATGTATACGTGTGTGTGTGTGTGTGTGTGTGTGTGTGTGTGTGTGTGTGTGTGTGTGTGTGTGTGTGTATGTGTGTGTGTGTAAAGCACGCGCACAAATGTGTGTAGTCCTACGGAAAAGCAGGCCACACTTTTGCCCTCAGCTGGGCATCAGGTCCTGTGTGTGTGTGTGTGTGTGTGCGTGTGCGTGTGTGTGTGTGTGTGTGTGTGTGTGTGTGCGCGCTTGCTTGCTTGCTTTTGTCTTTGTTTTCTTTCCCTTTCTCTCTCCACCTTTGTCTTCCCTTCTCTAGCTCCTTCTTGAAGCAAACGCTGATGAATAGGTATAATGGGTTAGAAAAAGAACGGGGTCATTCATACCACCAACTTGCTCGATTCATTATATAAAAACAACAACAACAAAACATTAGAACAACGTTATGTACCAATGTTTGCTTTCTCCTTTCTTTTTTCTACAGTCTCCCATAATATAATGTTCCCAAATTTCTCATTACGAAGGACAACTTTTTCCCCTCGTCATTGCTGGATGCTAACGCTGACATCCCCCCCACCCCCACCCATCAGACACACACACACACACACACAATCAAAAATACCGCAGCAACAAGACTTTCTGCCAGTAATTTGATGTCAAACCATGCAGAGAATCCTTCCTGACAGACACAATTATTAGGCTCTGTCCATATTACGCACCTTTTGGCTGTACTTTCTTCTGGCCTGCTCACTACTTGTGTGCTACTCCCTTTTAGTCTTGGATTTCAGAAATTGTAGACCGAGCCGCACATGCATGCGTTTTGTATTAAGTAGCATATAAAACCTGGAGAGTTTCTTCTTTCTTTTAACACACAGACCGACCACGGAACGTATCTAATCCCCCCCCCCCCCCCACCCCCCCCCCCCCCACCAACACTCCTCCCCCCTTCCCCAGTTCTATCACACAGACAAGGCAAATACTTTACACACATTTCTAAATCAAGAACATTTCATCATCACTGCTCAGTGCAAATATTTCACGTTCCCGTCAAGTGTTACCCACTAAAAGGAAGTATAATCTGACATCTGGCTGAACGTTCGACATAGACTATTTTTAGACGGAAAAGAGAATCGTGCCCAAGGAGTTATTAATTCCGTATTCAGAACTTGACCTAAGTAGGAAGGTTAAACACACACACACACACACACACACACAGAGGCACGCACACGCACACACACACACACACACATAGGCACGCACACGCACACACACACATACACACAGACACACACACAGGCAAGCACACACACGCACACACACACACACACGCACGCACACACGCACTCACGCACGCACACACGCACGCACAAACTGCTTGAGTGAATGGGACTGGCGTGCAGTTGGGTGGATGGACATTCTGAAGAAGGTCATATCTGCGGGCAACCTGAAACATCGCAAACAGCGAAAAAAAAAAAAAAAATGTGGGGGGCTGGGGAAGGTGGGGAAGTGGGAAAGCTGACTCGGTGCCGATAGAGAGAGAGGGAGAGAGAGAGAGAGAGAGAGGGGAGAGAGAGAGAGAGAGAGAGAGAGAGAGGGGGGAGAGAGGAAGCTTGATTCCTGATTGTAAAACTTGATGTTAACTTCCTAAGTCGTATCGATCTATGCCTTCCACCACCACCACCACCACAACCACCACAACCACCCACGCCCCCCGCCCACCCCTCACACACGCCCCCTTGTTGTTCCCACTCTTTTACTTGCGTCCACCCAGGATTACACGTTGCAATGCTTCCCCTGTTCTGTGTGCACTTCGTCTCTCTGCTGTTCTCCCCTTCTTTTTCCTTTTTCCTTTGGAGCCTCACCCCTCCCCCTTTATTTCAACTTTGATAATTTTTTTTTAAAATCATCTTCTTCCTTCTCTGTCTCTAAGATGATGTGATCATCATCATCATCCTTATCATCATTGCTATCACGATTACTGTCATAGTATTTGGACTCTTTCATCTTCTCATTCAGTATTTTTTGGTGTTTTTATTTTCATAATTCTTCTCCAGCCTGTGCATGTTTTACTTTAAAAGATGAAACTTTCATCCACTGCTGTTTGTTCGTACCGTCCTCTGTATTGTATACATGTCTTTACAACAACAAAAAGTATTTGAAAAAAAACCCCAAACCTTTCACCCTGACACAAAATGTTGCTCATGCATATAAAAGAACAGCAGTAGGGGGGAAAAAGGGAGTTCTACCGACCTTTTTTTGTTTTTTTTTTTTTTTCTTCTTTTTTTTTCTTCTTCTGATGACAAGGCAAATGAGAAACATTACAACAGGCGAGCTGTTTTAGGATGAAAAGAGCAAACCGACGGGCAGGCAGATGATTAACTTAGCATCCTTACACAACTTGGCCAAGCTGCAAAGAGTGCATGTTCCCCATGGGGGTGGGTAGAGCAGGGCTGTGGGGGGAGGGGCAGGAGAGGGACCCTTTACATCTGCCGATCATTGTGGAGGATCAGAAAGAGGGACACAGACGGTGTGGTGGAAAAAAAAAAGAGATGGGGGAGGCAGAGGAGTAGGGCGATGGGAGACGTGTGTGCCGAGGTGGCACTGAAGGTATAAGTTGTTATCAGGGTGGGGTGGGGGGTGGGGGGAATTTCTAGACGTTATGGTCTAGATTCTGACAGGTTTTTTTTTTTCTTCTCCACATTCTTTCAGCGCAATTTCTTGTGTGGTCCGGCTTCCCTTCATGTTTTACATTTATTTGTTTATTTACATGTATTTATCATCATTGTTGTCTTTTTATTTATTTTATTATTATTATTATTATTATTATTATTATTATTATTACTACTACTACTACTACTACTACTACTACTACTTTAAAAAAAATGTACGCTTATAGTTGACTTCATCAAGTTTTTGCGCCTTATACATACTATTATTATTAGTAGTAGTAGTTTAAAAAAAATGTATTTATCTATTATTTATTCACCTTTTTTTTTCTCCAGGCCTGACTAAGCGCGCTGGGTTACGCTGCTGGTCAGCCATCTGCTTGGCAGATGTGGTGTAGCGAATATGGATTTGTCCGAACGCAGTGACGCCTCCTTGAGCTACTGAAACTGAAACTGCCCTTCCACTCTGCTGATACCTTCTCGGCATCGTTTATTCATGATCTGCCTACTCATCTTTTCCCCCGTTTTGACCACCTCCGTAACTTCTGTACGTCTTTGGCACATCTTTGAGGAAGCCGGTGGCGTTTTTACTGCATAAGTAGCTTTGATGCTTCTCGGAATTGTGTTTCGTTTGACAACACTCCTGTGTGTATTCCTGTGTTGTTGTTTTTTTTCTTCTGCTTTTGCTTCATATATAGCGGAGTGATGGCCTAGAGGTAACGCTTCCGCCTAGGAAGCGAGAGAATCTGAGCGCGCTGGTTCAAATCACGGCTCAGCCGCCGATATTTTCTCCCCCTCCACTAGACCTTGAGTGGTGGTCTGGACGCTAGTCATTCGGATGAGACGATAAACCGAGGTCCCGTGTGCAGCATGCACTTAGTGTACGTAAAAGAACCCACGGCAACAAAAGGATTGTTCCTGGCAAAATTCTGTAGAAAAAATCCACTTCGATAGGAAAAACAAGTAAAACTGCACGCAGGGAAGTGCAGCCCGAATTTCACACAGAGAAATCTTTTGTGATAAAACAAAAAGAAAAAAAAAAGTTGTTTCTCTTTGTCTCTGAGTTTATTCGGGAGGTCTGCCATGACCTATCAGCTTCTGGTGCTTCCCCATTCTTCAAGGAGATAGCGGTGGCAATGGAGAAGACCTTATCTTCCAGGGAAGGCGAATCTGTGTTGATGTCCATATCATGCTCTGCCACCATGGTGAATGACAATTCGCTTGGTTCTTGTCGTTTCAGATTTCCCTTTAAAAGTTTCTCCCTGTATATTTTTTACTAGAATTGTTTTCAATTCTATACGAAAAGATTGGAAAATTTTTAGACAAAAATACATAAGTATGAAAGGAGGGAAGAGCGTGCAAACGGTACAAAGGCAAAGGGCATAGTGATGGAATGCATTCGTTCGTATCTTCCAAAGACTGTT
>NC_134883.1:12275309-12290309 GCF_041734735.1 Babylonia areolata
ACGCAGTGACGCCTCCTTGAGCTACTGAAACTGAAACTGAAACTGAAACTTGTTTTGATATTTATAATCTTGACTGCTGTCCTTTTCTTTCTGCTGATCATAGTTTCTGAATTCAAAATTCATTCATCCATGACTTTTCAGAGAGCCCCTCCATAATTATCTTTTGTGCCTCTATAACTGGGCTTAATGTCAAGCAATTCTAACCACACATTTGCATCATGGAGACGAGCTGGTTAATGGGTTAGAATGTATTGGAAAAGAAAAGCGGGTGGGAGGGGGGCGGGGGTATTCGTAGTTTCAAAGTACTGGAGAGGAAGGGGTGTGGTGGGGAGGGGGGGGGGGGGGGTGGTTACAAAAATGCAAAACTTTGACGATGTCTTCAAAATTCTTATACTAATTTTCCCTTTAATTCTTTTCAGTCGATTAAAAATAATGTTCACAAAAATGCGGAAACACGTTTCACGTCACTACAAAAAAAAAGAAAAAAAAGAAAAAAGAAGCCAATTTTGACACAAGTACTTGAAAGCCCCCCCCCCCCCCCCCCCACCCCCCAGCTCCCACAGTGGTGTGTGTGTGGGGGGGGGAGAGGGGGGGGGGTTGTTGAGGGTGGCTGAAGTGGGGAGTGTGGAGTGGGTGGGTGCCTCTCGTTTACCGCAGGATCGAAGTTACCAGGGAAAGTGATGTAGGGTGTGGAAGGATGGTAGAAATCTTAAGGCAGAGTCACAGACTGAGCGTTTATCTTAATACAGGTTGCAAAACTCGACACTACAAAAGGTTTATCAGATACAAAACTATCAACAAATCTTCAGAAGCTTTACAGGTTTATTTATGCCCCTTCCTTGTACCCTTTTTCCTATGCTTCACCCTTCACCTATCCCGTAGTCTTGTGGACCGTTGGGGCGGCACAGGTGATCTGGCAACCAGCATCCTCCAATCCTCTCGGTTTTCTGACCTCCTGACTGTATCGCTCAACCTCAAGCCCGTCCATTCTGGGATGTTGTCCTGCCATCTCTTCCTCTGTCTGTCTGTCCTTCCCCCCCCCCCCCTTGCACTGTGCCCTGCAGGAATGTCTTGGCAAGCCCCGATGATCTCGTGACATGGCCATACCATTTGAGCTTGCGTCTCTTGACCAAGGTCAACAGGTCTTCGTAGGGCCCAATGACTTGCCTGATTCTGTTTCGAACTTCTTCGTTCGTGATATGATCTTTGTAGGAGATGCCCAGGAGTCTTCGAAAGCATCTCATCTCAGTGGACTGTATTCTCTTTTCTATTTCAGCTGTTAAGATCCACGATTCACATGCATACAAGAGTATTGATGTCACTAGGGTACGCATCAGTCTGATCTTTGAGCCGAGTGCAATGTTCCGGTCGTTACATACTGTAATACCTAGCATGGTTTATTTGCCGATATCTGTTTGTTTTTTTCCTCGATATACTTGTTTCCGCCTTCTTCTTGTCCTTCTTTGAGAGGTAAAAGTGGAAATCGAGTTGATACGGGTGTGTGTTTTGGTAGTGGTAACCTTAATTAACATTTATCTCAAAGAGGACTCGACTTCATCTCAAGAATGATTTTCGTCTGAATCTCTATCCTTTCTGCTGTGTCGCGAGTAGTAAAAGAAAAGACTTATACATCATCAAAAAAAAAGAAAAAGAAAAAAAAAAGCAAAACCCACCTTGATCTTTCTTCCCCTGTGCCAAATAGTGCGCATGACAAGCCTATTTAGCTCCAGAGCAAAAAAAAAAAAAAAAAAAAAAAAAGACGACCAGTCTGTGTTTCCGATGACTGGTCAAGCAGACAAAACGTTCCAACAGACAGGCTATTTTGGGACGGGAGAGAGGGGGCTGTGAGAACGGATGATTAATTTAGTACCCTTCACCTAGCCAAGCGACAACAGAACGCAGTGGCTTGAGAGGGGGCTGCACAGCCCGCTAGTTGAGAAGGGTGTAATGGGCTGGGTACGGCAGGGGGGTTGGGTGGGGGTGGGGATGGGGGTGGGGGTGCCAGGGACAAGATCTCTCTCATGAACTGGCCTCTGGAAGGATATCGAAAAAGGCACTGGGGTTTTCAGTTTCGGTTTCTCAAGGAGGCGTAACTGCGTTCGGACAAATCCATACTATAAACTCTACACCACTTCTGCAGGGCAGATGCTTGACAAGCAGCAATATCCAACGCCTTGAGTGCATGCATCTCTCTCTCTCTCTCTCTCTCTCTATATATATATATATATGTGTGTGTGTGTGTGTGTGTGTGTGTGTGCGTATGTGTGTGTGTGTGTGTTATATCAGGGTGGATTTCTTCGACAGAATGTAGCCAAAGGACATCACTTTTTGTTGCCATGGGTCCTTTTTCCGTACGCCAAGTGCGTGCTGCACACGGAACCTTGGTTTATCGTCTCATCCGAATGGCTAGACGCTCAGTACGATTTTTCCAGCCAAACGTGAGAGAAAGGGCGAGAGCGGGAATCGAACCCAGACCCTCACGAACTAAGCATTGGCAGATAAGGGTCTTAACCATTCGGCCACCTTCCTCTTCTCCTGGAGGCACTAGGGGGAAAAATGGGATGGAAGAGATGGAGAAAGTGGCGATGTACGCGCTCCTCAAGATTCAGCACAGAGAGCAGACATTGCTGTTATTCTTTTTTGTCCCCCCCCCCTTTTTTTATTGACTCACTTGTGTAAACAAAGTGAGTCTATGTTTTAACCCGGTGTTCGGTTGTCTCTCTCTCTGTGTGTGTGTGTGTGTGTGTGTGTGTGTGTGTCTGTGTCCGTGGTAAACTTTAACATTGACATTTTCTCTGCAAATACTGTGTCAGTTGACACCAAATTAGGCATAAAAATAGGAAAATTTCAGTTCTTTCCAATCATCTTGTTTAAAACAATACTGCACCTCTGGGATGGGCACCAAAAAAAAATGAAGCCTAATTATATGCAAACTGCATTTATTGTTATATTTATATATTTTTATTCTCTAAACTTGGCACTTTGATCTGATATTCTGACCCAACAACAAGAGCAGTCATTATTATCATTTTTTGTTCAAACAGGAACTTCTTTTGCTAAGCATGGAAGTTTTATTTATTTTTGCAGACGTTTTTGGTGCAGATAGTAAAAAAAAAGGGAAATTACTCTGTAATTAATGCTAGGGGACTTAATTTGCTTTAAACTGATCTTTCTCATCTTATACATTACATTTTGAAATTATACTCAATACATAAAAAGCTTGGATTTTTTTTTAAGTGTATCACAAGTGAGTCTTGAAGGCCTTGCCTCTCTTGTTGAACTTGTTCTCGCACTCATTCTTTATATCATCACCTCAGCACCCATAATTGTCTCCACTCTTTGTGTTTCATCAAACAGTACTTAGAACGGAAAGTCGAGACGCTGAAGACTACTACTTCAAGAGTCTCTATTGGCTTCAAACAGAATCATTCTCTCAACCGCGCTGTTCTTATGTTTCCTTTCTGTGTGATGCTCATATTAATTGGACGTGTGTAAGTGTTACGCTATCTGGCTATTGCCGTGATCACATAGGAAGTTACACATGTTCACGCTTCATTAAGACGTCATGCTAAAGTCTCCGCCCAAGCCGATTTAAAGTGACGTGAACAAATATTCACGTTCTGCGCAATAACATAATCAGAACCAATATTTGAAAAGTAGTCAGACTATTTTAAATGAAATTGGATAAAGTAGTTTCTGGCTGAACCAGCACTTTTTGATCTACATCCCACATGGTTCATAAAGAAAGTAAACCGTTGTTTAAAAAATAATTCTTAGATGCTTATTTTCTTCTTCTTCTTCTGCGTTCACTCGTATGCACACAAGTGGGCTTTTACGTGTATGACCGTTTTTACCCCGCCATGTAGGCAGCCATACTCCGTTTTCGGGGGTGTGCATGCTGGGTATGTTCTTGTTTCCATAACCCAGCGAACGCTGACATGGATTACAGGATCTTTAACGTGCGTATTTGATCTTCTGCTTGCATATACACACGAAGGGGGTTCAGGCACTAGCAGGTCTGCACATATGTTGACCTGGGAGATCGTAAAAATCTCCACCCTTTACCCACCAGGCGCCGTCACCGTGATTCGAACCCGGGACCCTCAGATTGACAGTCCAACGCTTTAACCACTCGGCTATTGCGCCCGTCGCTTATTTTACAGTATTGCCAAATAATTCTGTGATTGAATTAGTAAAGTTTAGAACAGCCAATAACCTTTCGCTCCTTAATAGACAACGTTTTGACGAGTTACCTTGGAAACGAAAGAATATGCGATAAATGCTCAACAAACGACATTGCTGATGAGTTTTACTTTTTATTAATTTATTTTGTGTGCCCTTTTTTGAAAAGCATCAGACAAAAATGATACGTAGATTTTTCATTAAAATTGTGTCTGTTGATAAGGACATTTATTGTTGTTTTTGTTTGTATTATTCGTGAAATATTGCATGTCAGTGTGTATATTGCGTGATTGAACGAATTGGCCTACTTCTAGTTTTTTTACATCACTCTTTTTGTTTGCATGATATATATAAAAGATGAATGTATGCAATGTTTCAATGCACCCCAGGGGGCTCACGAAATAAACGTGCCTTCTTCTGCGCTTATAATTACGATTGATTGTTCTTTGCAAAAAAAAAGTAGTCATATGAAAGTAACCTGAAACTAACGATGGAGTGTCCCGTCGGTCCGACGGCTGAGTAGGCAGGCAGGCTTATCTGTCGGTGTGTGTCCTCATATGGGAGAAGAGGCCGATTCTGGATGCGCAGCACTTCCCACAGGTGTTGCAAGGGAAAACGTCTCCAGAAGTTGAGCCCTGCTTCCTTCGCTCACGCTTCTCCTTAATGGCCAGCGTTCTCTTGTTTTCAAACGTCTTTATGCCACTAAAGCAGAGCATCCCCCAGCGACAGCGGTCAAGGGCATCAGTTTCCCAGGAAGCGATGTCTATGTCACAGGCTTTGAGGTTTGTCTTCAAGGTGTCCTTGAAGCGCTTGCAGGGTCTTCCAAGTTCACGGTGGCCTTCCTTCAGCTGGCCATACAATACAAAAGCATCTTCGGGATCCTGCTGTCTTCGGGATCCTGAAACTAAAATATATAACGAAACGACCATCTGATACAGTATTCATACCAATATGATCTCACCACAAACAGCAAGAAGTCACACCTGTTCTTCAATACAGAGCCAATTTCTCGTCTTGGAAACATTTGATTTGCTTCTTGATGCCGACAGCAAAGTTAATCTCAGTTGCCGGCAACAATTTGGATGTTTTAAACTTTGCTCAGCTCATCTGAAGCAGGACAAGAGAGAGGGAGTGAGAGGTGGAGAGAATTAGAAAGAGAGACACATACAGAGACACAAATGCAAGCAAAGACAGAGAGACAGAAAGGCAAACCAACGGACCGAAGTGCATGAAAGACACACACACACACACACACACACACACAGAACTACCCTTTCACCCCTACCCTATTCCCTTTCTCACGAATACTACCAATTATAGTCGCTCCAAATGGATCAAAGATGATTAACTCCGTTCATATCCGTCCTGAGATCCTACGCCACAGCTAATTTCCGATGTGATAATAACAAGGTTAAACTAGTTCCCAAAATAGAGAGCACAGAGAGACACGGACAGACAGACAGACAGAGAGAAGGAGAGAGAGAGAGTGAGAGAGTGAGAGAGAGAGAGAGGTGAATGCAATACGAATACGAATGTTTCACTGATCAGGCATTTGGCCCATATCACGAGAGAGAGAGAGAGAGAGAGAGAGAGAGAGAGAGAGAGAGAGAGAGAGAGAGAGAGAGAGAGAGAGAGAGAGAGAGAGGTGGAGAGGGGGGGACGTATGCTTGTGCATGTGGCAATGATATTAATGAAATGTATCTGCTACAGAACATTCGCCTGGAAACATGCACAGTTTGGCATTCACACACACATACACCCACACACGCACACACAACACGCGCGCGCACACACACACACACACACACACACACACACACACTTTCATCCAATCCATACGTATAAATTCTTGACCTGATTTGTCTATTAACACTAAGACCATTATTGTGGTTGTCGTAATTATTATCATCATTAATATTTCCAAACATCCGTGGAGACTGGGGTGGGGATAGTTATTAAAATTGTTTTCCATTAATCAATTTAAAAAAAAAACAGCTTCTTATTGCTGGCAAACTGCTTTTTTAAGGAAATAAGATCGATCCTTGTGATTCATCCCACAAAGGGGAAGAAAACGAGGGATGAATTATCTGTCCCTCTGTCTCTGTCTATCCATTCTTCTCTGTCACACGCACACACACACACACACACACACCCACACACACACACACACACACACATATATATATATATATATATATATACATATACATATGCGTATGTAATAGCGTAAGCGGCAAGGGCTGTGATTTATTTTTAGAGATATTTAGATGATTAAATATCCTTGCTCACTGCGCCAAGTTGTAACAAGGTACACTTGGTGGTAAATGGCTGTGGTTTAGGGATGGATTTTGATTAAAAGAATTCAAACATGAAAGGGAATAATTTTGATCTATTTTGTGATGGATCTTCATCCTGTTGGCGACGCCACTTTTGTAGCTGTGTACCCGAGTGGTATATATATGGGGACGGTACAAAAGCACTAACTGAATGATTTGCTGAATTAAAAGGTTAGACAAGAATCCCCGCGTACAGGCCAGGAACATATAGAGGCCAGTCACAAAAGGTTTGTTTTATTGTTTTATTTCTACAGTAGTTATTATAAAGAGAAGAAGAAGAAAACAAGGATGAGGAGAAGAGGAAAACAGTGCAAGTGATGCAGAGATGACGCTGTCCGTTGGGGCCGCGACACACACAACACACAATCAGTGGTCGACACAGCAAGAGAGAGAGAGAAAGAGAGAGAGAGAGAGCAGGCTCTGGCTGAGACTGGCCAGGTGGAAAGTCCAGATGATCACCCACTCCATCAATTTATGCAAGTCAAGCGGACTGCACTGATGCTAGCGTGGCCCGTGAAGCGAATCGTCCCCAATCAGGCTAAATCTGATAAGAATTGTGCTTCTTACAAGGTGTTCAATGATAGATTTCTAAATGATTCCAGAGCCGATTTACGTCGGATAGGTCGCAAAAGAAAAAGCCCAACACCTACATTCCGATGATTATAAAATGAAGTGTTGATTATTTAAGATGAATATATAATCTTAATTTAAGTCACCTGAAAAGGGTAAGTTTTAGCGAGCTCATCGCGGAAAATTACAAACTGCGTCAAATCAGTTTAAAATAGGCAAACACAAATAGTATAGATTTAAAGATGGAATTGTGACGATTCTGCCAGCATATAATACTTGCAGTTTACTGAGCTGACAAAAGAGATATTAATTAAATATGCTGCGTCACAAACACAGATTAGAGCTCATCCAATGGCAACACTGGTTATGGAGTGGTTGTGTGGCGAGGACAAAATGACGTAAGCTTAGCGTCAGTTGAAATCTTTAGACTGACGAATGGCTAAACTGAAATCAAGTATGACTTCTAACTGATTAAAGTGTGTGTGTAAGCACAACAAATATAATATTAGTGTGACGATGCCTAAATTTAAATTAAGACATGTTCGGAGCAGTTTAGAATGGGCACGGATTATTCGAATTTGGAATGGCGTCGTGCCTTATGCCTGAGTCATTGAAAGGCAGCAGGTACGCCGTGACAAAAATGGCGTCTGATTTTGCTTGTGTGCGAAACAGTCAGTGAAGGTAGCCAAGCACTTGGCTACGTCTCCCCCCATCGTTTGAAATCCATCGCCCGCGATGGTTGATTAAAAGTAATTCTTGTGAGCAGACTTAGCTGAGCATCAACAAGAATTACTGAGTAGGTAAAGGGAGATAATTTAGCTAACTGATAGCAGAGTGACCGCAGCATTCTTTTGAACACCACCCTACTTCTATATTCAAAGTGACATTTGCCAGGTTAAGTTATGGGTTTGGACTTAGTCCAATGCATCCTCAGTTAACTTTGAACAGTTTGATATAGAGATGGGGTCCCAATTAGATAGATACATTATGAAGTTGGAAAGCATTCATTTGTTCATATCAATTTATGTATCATATCATTGTCAGACGCACATGTAGAGTAGCATACATGTATAAAAGCACAGACTATAACATGAATTGGATAAAAAAAAAAAAAATTTAATACAAAAAGAAAAATTATGAACCCACTTGGGAGAGGAGAAGTTGAGTACTTCGACTCGTAGAGTCTTCAAAGCAACTGAAGATAGCAGCAGTCACAAGTGCAGTTTTCTGGCTGTTGAATAAAATTCTCTTGTCTTGTGAACAGTTCACTGCTGGTTGGAAAAGTGGATGGGTGAAGGATGTGAGAGAGAATCTAGACACTGAGAGGAAATGGGGTGGGGGGGAAGGAAAAAGATGGGGAGGGGAGGGAAGGGTGGAAATGGGCAGGGTGGGGACGAGGGAATCTGTGATTTGGTTTAGTCCTTGATGCACAGGGACAGCATCCTTCAAAAAAAGCAAACCCCTGTGGCGAAACACTTCAACACTGATCCCCACAGCATAGCCCACTTCTCCATATCAGTGGTCTGGCGCAACAGCGCTGGTGACTCCTTCAAGAGAAAGAACATGGAGAAACAGATTATCCACCATCTCGGTACTACAGCACCATATGGCCTCAACAGGTCCGTTCTGCATTTCAAATCACACTGCATCCCTCCCCAATCAAAGAATACACACACATCTAGGAAAGAAAAATCGAAACACCAAGACACCCCACTTCCCCTTTAAAGCCTGAACCGGACTATAAATGGCGGGCGATTTGAATCAAGCCAGTTTCTCACCAGAGTCTGACACTGTGACGTCGGTGAAGGTTTATTCAAAATAAAAGCCTAATAAAGCTACGGTTTGGCTTCATTTATGGCAGAGAGCGAGATTTGCCTAGCAGCTTCCAATCTAGACCTGAATTGACTTTGGAAAGTACAAAATGTGTCAGCTACACGTAATACAAAATTTGAATGCAGAGAAAAGGGGCGCAACCGAAACCTTGCTCTCGGGAGTTAAGACTTTAAATTAAGTTTGAATCTTGGCATCATTGACATCAAGTAGTTTACCACGTGATGCAACGGAGGAGCACATATTTTAGTCTTGCTGTGACTGCACTTGCTACGTGTTATTAATATGCACGCATTCTTGAAGGGTTGGATGCAAACATTTGTGTGTGTGCAGTGTGTGTGCAGTGTGTGTGTGTGTGTGTGTGTGTGTGTGTGTGTGTGTGTGTGTGTGTGCTCGTTGTGCGAGTGTGTGACTGTTAGTGCAACCTCTTATCCCTGTATGATCCTAGCTCGCAGCGCCAAGTATATGATAGAGATTAGCTTGGCGAGGGGCCTATAAGTTTGAGTTGGAGATATTAAGAATTAACTCATCCTGCAGCGCCAAGTATGTGATAGAGATTAGCTTGGCGAGGGGCCTATAAGTTTGAGTTGGAGATATTAAGAATTAACTCATCCTGCAGCGCCAATTATATGATAGAGATTAGCTTGGCGAGGGGCCTATAAGTTTGAGTTGGAGACATTAAGAATTAACTCATCCTGCAGCGCCAAGTATGTGATAGAGATTAGCTTGGCGAGGGGCCTATAAGTTTGAGTTGGAGATATTAAGAATTAACTCATCCTGCAGCGCCAAGTATGTGATAGAGATTAGCTTGGCGAGGGGCCTATAAGTTTGAGTTGGAGATATTAAGAATTAACTCATCCTGCAGCGCCAAGTATATGATAGAGATTAGCTTGGCGAGGGGCCTATAAGTTTGAGTTGGAGATATTAAGAATTAACTCATCCTGCAGCGCCAAGTATGTGATAGAGATTAGCTTGGCGAGGGGCCTATAAGTTTGAGGGAGATATTAAGAATTAACTCATCCTGCAGCGCCAAGTATGTGATATAGATTAGCTTGGCGAGGGGCCTATAAGTTTGAGTTGGAGATATTAGGAATTAACTCATCCTGCAGCGCCAAGTATGTGATAGTATACGCTGCAAAGGGACTTTGATTTTGAGTAGAGATATATTATACCATCATCATCATAGTTTTCCACACATTGCCAAACAACTCTCTCTCTCTCTCTCCTTGGCTCCGTTGAGAAAGCATCTACTCTGCTAATCTCATTACCTTGGTAAATACATTTTCATTCCATTTCCTTTCGTTTCGTATTTATCTGGTGTATTGTGTCAAAAAAGATTTTTTCTGTCGTTTTCCCAAGGGCGAAGCAAAAAACAAAAACAAAAAAACAAACAAACAAACAAAAAAAAACAAACCAACAACACCCATTTTTAACTCCAAAGGGACGTCTTCGCGAGACCAGTCCCAGCAGATGACAGTCAGCAAGGCTGCCGAAAAAAAAAAAACCGCGCCAGCTTCACTCTTTATTTAGATGCCTGCCGTGTGAAACGTCTGAAACGTCTGGGGACAAACGCGCCGCAGGGAGAAAGCAAATGGATCATCATCGACCACTGAACGAACGCCAGAAATATACGGAAGGGATGGCATCAGTAAAGACGGGGGATGGGGAACAGGGGTAGGGGAGGGGGAGAGAACAGTTTTCACCACGAAACGCGAACGATTGGAAGACGGGGTGGGTGATGGTCGTCGTGGTGGTGGTGGTTGTAACACAGGTTTCATGTCGTTTTAAGATTTGTGTGACGGTTTTTTTTTTTCTTTCTTCCCCCCCCCCCCCTCCCCGTCCATCTTCCGTGTCATATCAGGGTGTTACCATCGCGCTCCACACCTAACTGAATGCCTCCACACGCAGCCACACCCAGATTCCTTCAGTAACATTCCCAGGCGCGCAATAGCTGAGTTGTTAAAGCGTTGCACTTTCAATCTGAGGGTCCTGGCTTCGAATCTCGATAACAGCGCCTGGTGGGGAAAGGACAGGGTTTTTTTTCGATCTCCCAGGTCAACATAATGTGCAGACCTTTTAGTGCCTGAACCCCCTTGGTGTGTATACGCACGCGCAAGATCATGCAAGCCATGCCAGCGTTCGGTGGGTTACGGAAGCAAAAACATACTCAGCACGCACATCTCCGAAAACGGCGTATGGCAGCCTGCATGGCGGGCTATATAAACAAAACTTTGGTCATACACGTAAAATGTCACATGTTTGTATGAGCATATGTGTGCGTGACTGAATCCCGGTTGAATGACACAGGAAACGAATGATGAGAGCCCAAAGGCAGCTGTCAGTGGGCTGTACCCAGGTAGGCAGCCTGTTGTGCAGATGGCTCCGTGTTTGTAAAGCGCTTAGAGCTTGGTATCTGACAGAGGACAGGTGCCATATATATGTATATATATATATATATATGATATGATGACATGGATACTTAGTATATATGTATATCTATCTATCTATATATATATATATATATATGTATATATGTATAGATAGATAGATATACATATATACTAAGTATCCATGTCATCATATCATTATCAGTGCCAGCACACGACGAGGGATCAGTACATTGACTACGTGACAGGACATGGCCTTCTCTCCCGGCCAGAACATTGTCACGCTGTGCTCTCCACTTAATCTTGTCACATGCCGAGACGAGACAAGGCTCTTTGCATCCAACGCTTCGTTCATGATGTACTCCTCATCAGCTGACTGAGCGACAGATCCCTCCGCCCCTTCCTTCCCTGACCCGCCCCCGGCCCTCCCCTCCCCTCCCCCACCACCTTCCCCCTCCACACACACACACACACACACACACACACACACAAACACACACACCTTCCCATGCTTCATTTCTGATACACTGAAAGCTGCTCTCTAATTAGTTGGTTTGTTCTTCTCAGAAATGCAGACGCTTCTCTCGATACACGATCGTATGCATTTTAGCAATATAATTCAGATTCAGACCCAAGTACTGAAATTCACTCACAACCTCAATTTTATCCTCACCAACATAAAAATCAAACAGCAAAAAACAACAACAACAAAACAAACAAACAAACAACAACAACAAATAACAAAAACACAAAAGGTTTTGGAGTCCCCACACACACACACACCCCCCCCCCCCCCCCCCCCCCCCGACATACAAACTACCACATTACATTTTTCATCAAACTCTGTTTCCGAAAACTGTTTGCACTCAGCACATCATTTATGATTTTCCCACATTTTTTTTTTTTTTTTTTTTCAAAGTAACAACTTATCCCAATTCTCATGCATCGTTCTCTAAGATCATCTTCCAAACATGACTTCAACTCTCTCTCTGTCCCCCCCCCACCCCCTCCCCCTCTCTCTCTCTATCTCACCCCTTCTGAAGAGTATCCAAATATACATACGTTTATGACGAAAACAAAGGGAAAGGGGGATTATGGTGTTTTGGGAATCAGATCGAGCCTGAACGAAATAAAAAGTTAATGATCCGGAAATAGGACATAATTCGGATGAATTACAACCTATTATTGGTATGACTGTGAAAATGTTTTTTCCTACTATGTTTAATCCAAATTACGGTATTAGCAAATAAAGTATTTCCAGAGAAAAAACAAACAAAAGAAAAAACAAACAAAAAACACAAAACAACAACAACAACAACAACAACAAAAACAACGAAAACAAAGATCTCAAAATTACAGAACTTGGGCGTCGGGTCGTTTCACTCTCACCCCCCCCCCCCCCCCCCCCCCCCCTCCCAACCCCCCGCCCCCACCTCTCTCTCTCTCTTTCTCTCTCGTCTAACGGGTTTTTCCGTTGTCTACAGTGCTGTGAAAACTCCCGTTTCCAACACCAGAAAGACATCTTGGTAAGAGCACAGCAGTCCTCAGCAGGTGAGGTGACAAGTCTGCCGAACTCCCCCAAAAACAGAGCCTGCTTGTGTCCAAAGAAGTCCAACGTCATTGGTTTCTTTAGGTGTCTCCCTTGAAACGGTCTTGAGAGACACGCTGTGGGGAGAAAAACAGTTACGTCACCATCGACCACCGGAAACGAACAGCCAGAAAGACAGAGAGATGGGAAGGAAGGGGTAGGGGAGGAGGGGGGGATGGTAGGACAGTTTCTTTGTTTTTTGTTATTGGTTTGTTGTTGTTGTTGTATCAGTATCAGTAGCTCAAGGAGGCGTCACTGCGTTCGGTCAAATCCATAATACGCTACACCACATCTGCCAAACAGACGCCTGACCAGCAGCGTAACCCAACGCGCTTAATCAGGTTGTTACTACAAACATGTGTTTCTACCATGATGAATGGTATGTATGTTGAGTGTCGCGTTGTGTGTGATATTCTTGTGTGTGCATGCACGTCAACTGGTGTTTTTAGTGCTTAGCTGGACGGATGTTCAGAGTTTTGCATGAAAGTTGTCATTTTAGTGTTTCAATGCATGTTCTTTGCGTAGAGTTTTACAGTATACAACGGAATTCAGCATGTTTTACAAAGGGAGGTCGCTATACTAATATATATTAATAAAAGTATTCTATTAACAACATTATCATTATGGTTATTATTACTGTTATTATCATTACTACCATTATCATTATACGTTTGATTTAAACTTGAGTTAAAATCTACTGGCTGTAACTCGATCAAAATATTTCGCTGACTTCATAGCATCATAACGATGACGACAAAAAAAACCCATCACAACAGCCAATCAATCAATGTGGCGTTGGAGAGATTTGTAGAAAGATGTGATGAATGTGAAAGTGAACTTGAAATACACCCTGTCCTTCGAGCTTAAAAAAAAAAAAAAAAAAATCAAGACTGGTCTGCTCACGGAAAACCATACAGTTGTTTCTGGACATTTCGCTTCTTGCCTGCTTTGTCAGCACAACGGCGAAGTGTAAGGCCAGACTAAAACCCTCTTGGTCGAGAGAGTGGGCAAGACACTCTCCACTGTCATCAAATTCTTAGCCCAGATAGTCCGGACATCAGTTACCTCCTCTGCTGCTCTGATGGTCACAGTCGAACAGACTGACTATCACACACACACACACACACACACACACACACACACACACACACACACACACACACACACATATATATATATATATATATATATATATATATACACACAGCCGCATTCACAATGTTACATGTCCATGTGGCTCTTTCAAGTATCAAGATACTTGCGAGCGGAAATTGACCATTTTCACTTCATTGTTTATCCATGTATTTATTTATTTTTATTTATTTATTTATTGTTTTTTTTTTCTCAAGGTCTCACCAGCGCGTTGGGTTACGCTGCTGGTCAGGCATCTGCTTGGCAGATGTGGTGTCGCGTATATGGATTGGACCGAACGCAGTGACGCCTCCTTGAGCTACTGATAGTGATATATATATATATATATATATATATATATATATAAGGCCAGACAGTGTATTTTCTTTCACCGCTACCAGTACATGTGACTGCACGGTTGGTAAATATACTGGGGTGTTTTTTTTTATCGTCTGGGACATCATACTGAATGGTAAACCCTTGAGGCGTTTCCTGGTATTAGGTGCTGTAACACGACTGTGAATTGAATTGACTGGACCTTTTCTTCGCTGGTCTGTTTGAGGTTTGACAGGAGTTGTTGTTTTTTTTCTCTTCACCTGATGCAGATTGTTGCCCTCTGATATTCATTACTCCTATCCTCGGCCATCCCCTGATACACGACCCCATGTTTTCAGTTTCAGTTTCAGTAGCTCAAGGAGGCGTCACTGCGTTCGGACAACTCCATAATACGCTACACCACCACATCTGCCAAGCAGATGCCTGACCAGCAGCGTAACCCAACGCGCTTTGTCAGGCCTTGATCCCATGTAGGATCGAAGAAGTGCGAAAGTTTCAGGATGGTGTCACACTATGACAGGATTCTCTCTTTTTAGATGTAACTGGATCGGATCTGCACGTGAACAAATACAGGACGTAGAAACACAATACAATACAATACAATACAATACAATACAATACAATACAATGGTCAAAAGGA
>NC_134883.1:12292809-12295309 GCF_041734735.1 Babylonia areolata
ACAACAACAAAAAAAAACCACAAAAAAAAACGCGAAGGCGCTTTCATGTGTGTGTGAGCGTGTGAGCATGTGTGTCTGTGTGTGTCGGTGGTGAGGGGGGAGCGTGAGGTGTGTGTGTGTGTGTGTGTGTGTGTGTGTGTGTGTGTGTGTACGTACTACGAATTTTGTTTGCCCCGTCACACACGCACCCACACGCACACACACGCACACACACACACGCGCGCGCGCGCACACACACACACACACACACACACACACACTGTGACCGCAGACATTAATGTTGGAATATCAGTGAATAGTTTAAAAGGCAGGAGAGGAGGGTGGATGAATGGCGAGTTGGGTGAGACTGACTTGGAGGAGGCTGGAACCAAAGATAAATATCTGATATAAATATTCAAGAACTTCTTTTTCTTATGTGGGCTGCAACTCCCATGTTCACTCGAATGTACACGAGTGGGCGTTCACGTGTATGGCCGTTTTTACACCGCCATGTAGGCGGCCATACTCCGTTTTCTGGGTTTGCTGGGTATGTTCTTGTTTCCATAACCCACCGAACGGTGACATGGTTTACAGGATCTCTAACGTGCGTATTTGATCTTTTGCGGGCGTATACACACGAAGGGGGTTCAGGCACAACCAGGTATGCACATATGTTCATTGGGAGATCGGAAAAATCTCCACACTTTACCCACCAGGTGCTATTACCGAGATTCGAACCCGGGACCCTCAGATTGAAAGTCGAACGCTTTAACCACTCGGCTATTGCGTCCGTCAAGTACAATTATAGAAGCAAACGAATGGACTTCGTAAAAAAAACAAGTCGTTAATTTAACAAGAGAAACAACTGTTAATGAATATAAAAAGTCAAAAACATCAACGTTCCCAGTAACTTGTGATGACACACTTTCGTGGAGGTAAGGCTTCATCAAATCACAGCAAAAATTTACATGCTTAACTGTCATATCACTGAAACAAATGCACTTGATATTAGGGCAATATTTTTTCCCGTAATTAAATAGTAATAACCTGAAAATTAAACCTAAAAATGGTCTGCGAACAAGACCAAAGTCAGAGAGTCAATTGACGAGGTTTTACAATTGAACTGAAGCTTTTTCAAAAGCATCTTTCTATGTAAAAAAAAAACACCCAAAACAACTCATTCTCTTGTATGACAACGGGCAATGTACCTTTATACTACCAGTAAGAGTCTTTGCTCCTTCTTTTGCTGTTCTGTCTAATTGGTCGTTATATAGAAATCCAGTTTGTGATAGTTTCCAAGAAAAAAAAATCAATTTGCGCCTTTCACGGGAGTGTAATAAATATTTGATTCAAAAAGATCTTCTCTCTGCTTACTCTAAAAAAGATGTTTTAAGACTGATTGCGAATCAACACAAAAAAGGTTATTTCTTATCGCCGATTGGTATTTGTACAAGACTATTCAAAGCTATGATGTTAGCCACCGACACAGCTGTAAAATGTGAATGTCCCTTTCCGAAACAATATCATTTTTCTGTTTTAAGGTAAGGAATCACAAATATAAACCCAGCACTGTTGTAATCCACAACGGAACCATCAGTGTAAGCTTCTAAATTATTATTTTCTTCTTCCAATTCAAACAGATGCTGTTATCATATATGAACATTCTCATTGCGTTGTTACAGAAGCACTTATGTTGACTTTTTGCCCTTGTTAACTCGTAAGGAGGAACAGGTGGCACCGAAACGCATTGTGCTGTATCATGTAAAATGATATTTGAAGAATTTAGAATTTCTGATACATATGTAGGAATAGATTATAAAATTGAGTTACTTTGTAAATGTTTCGGGAAACTACTATCAGTCTCAATGTACCATAAACTTCCACAGCTGTACATCTCGCTATGTATTTAGCAGAACGCAATTTTTTTTTTTCATCGAGTGGTAAAATGCCCGCAAGCTTATAGGCTTCGGAGCTCCTGGTGTGAACATGTACCCCACAGGCCAATTTCACAGCTTTACTATCAAAGATTCAGAGCTTCTTAGGATAAATCGCCGAGGCAAAAAAGATTTCTTGACTGTAGGTCAGTCTTGACATTACAAGAGAGTTCGCTGACTGTAACAGAATCTTGAAGTCCTATTCCCAAGGAGAATGACTTAGAAATTAAGGCCGGACAAGGCAGTTATTTCTAAAACAGCATTCTAAATTGTGATTACTTATCACAGGTTGATATTGTACCTTTATCAGCTTTTGTGGCAATTGAATCAATGTGGTTTTTGTCCAGTTTAATTTTGAATTAAGTAAGGCATCAAGAAATTCTAGTTCAGACTTGAAACATATTTCACGTCATCCCAAATAAGAATCTTGGTAGTTTGCAGGGATTATAACCATCATTAAAGACAATCAAGTATGCTTATTTCTACATACAGCATATTGTGCCGGCTTGGTAGATTATGAAAAAACGTGTGAAAATCATAATGTTGAATAAAAGTGGAGAAAAATGAGACGTATGTGCGTGTGTGCA
>NC_134883.1:12297809-12310309 GCF_041734735.1 Babylonia areolata
ATGAACGGTTTGCCTAGTAATCGAGTGAGCACGTTGTCCACACTGTGTGTCAGATACTTAGGAAGGAAGGTATCAGAGTGGTTAAGACGCTTATCTGCCAGTACAATGTACGTGAGTGTCTAGGTTCGATTCCTGGTCAGGCAGATGCCCAGCAGTTTCAGTTTCAGTTTCAGTAGCTCAAGGAGGCGTCACTGCGTTCGCACAAATCCATATACGCTACACCACATCTGCCAAGCAGATGCCTGACCAGCAGCGTAACTCAACGCGCTTAGTCAGGCCTTGAGAAAAAAAAAAGTGAATAGATAATAGATAAGCTTACATAAATAAATAAATAAATAAATAAATAAATAAATAGTAATTATGATATAAAAAAAGAGTAGTAGTAATGATAATAATAAAAAAATTTAAAAAAAGACAACACTGATGATAAATAAGCAAATAAATGTAAAACATGAAGACACACATTCACACATACACCCACACATCCATAACAAATATGCACCAAACATGCTGTTTCACAGACATGAAAGCACAGTCAAATACATATAAATGTACATGAGCTCCAACGCACACACACACACACACACACACACACACACACACACACACACACACATTACCCTGCACCTCCTTTACCCCCCTCCACCACACACTCATTTCTAGTCTATGTATCGCAGCTTCCACGGCACACACACACACACACACACACACACACACACACACACACACACACACACACACACACACAGACCCAGCAGACGTGGTGTAGCGTAAATGGATTCGCCCGAATTCAGCGATGCCCCCACTTGGGAAACTGAAACTGATTTGTTACATGCATCAAGCAATTCTCCATTCGTCCGTTTTTTCACAAAGAAATGTAGCGTAGCATATATGAGAATCATTTAGCACGATTTGACATCTTGAAACTGAATCTCAAATGCTCCATACGCTGCAATGTTAGCAGTTCATAAATATTTGAGCCCCCCACCCCCACTCCCCCAACCCCCTCTCACTCTCTCTCTGCCTGGATTCCCCTCTTTCCTTCCTTCCCAGCTCTCTCTCTCTCTCTCTCTCTCTCTCTCTCTCTCTCTCTCTCTCTGTGCCTGTCTCTCTATCGTTTGCTCTTTTTGTCAACTGCATCTTCATACAAAAATATCGTAAGATAGAAATACGTGTTCGATCAAATTTCTTTGCTTGACTCTGTGTGTGTGTGTGTGTGTGTGTGTGTGTGTGTGTGTGCGCGCGCGCGAGCGTGTGTGTATTTGTGTGCTTGTGTATGCATGAGATAAAAAAAAAAACAGAGAGAGAGAGGGAGAGAAAGGTGAGGGGGGGGGGGGGGGGCGGGGAGATATAGAAAGAGACAGGGAGACAAAGAGTGTGTGCCAACATGACATCTACAGAACACGGTCACCTGTTCCAACAAGAAAGCCGAAAACGTCACGTTTCAGGATTGTGCCCCGCCCACCATCCCCACCCCCCCACCACACACCCCAATACAACACTTGTCAACATCGAGAGAAAGAAAGAAAGAAAGAAAGAAAGAAGAATCAACAAGCTGTTTTTTGTTTTTTTTATCGCCAGTCCCCTGGTCAGATATCAGCCCTGTGTTCCTGCAGCAGCCTGCAGCTCCTGGCATCTCCAGGGGGCCAAAACGGAATCCTCAGTGGGCATTCTTATCGGCACTTAAATTAATAGGCTTGCCCCTGGGTCATGACACAGCGAGGACAGGCAGCCAGGACCACGCCTCCCACAGCACCACAGGACCAACGCCTCTAGCACACCAACCCTCATGGGTAAGAGACCACAGCCACGAACACCTTGACCTCAAGGGCGAAACGCCAGTAGGTTGTTAACTCTCTCCATACGAACGGCGAAAGAGACGACGTTAACAGCGTTTCACCCCAATTACCATCATCAAAGTATTGCAAGTGGAAGGCTCTTATACTGAAGAGGTGAATGTTGACAAAGAATATCACAATTTCTGACGACGGAAGCTAAAGGTTGGGTCATTCAGACACCCACTGGACATCCGAGGGGTCTGTGTAGAGGAGAAGAGAGGACTGGCCGTACTGAGTGAGTTAAACTCACCCTTTCTGCGTCCCCTTGTTGTCTAAGATGACCTGATAGAAGAAACTTCGCTTCGTGGACTTTGTGTTGCGATGGCAAAGTTCGTTTGTTTGAAGTATTTCTGTCAGTTTCCTGTTGGGAAAATACCTACGGTCTGCAAGAATATTTGCTGAATATGTTTCGACTTTGAAGCCGAAGCCGAAGCAGACTCACAAGCGCTAGAGAGAGACAGAGAGAGACAGACAGACAGACAGAGAGAGAGAGGGAGAGACAAACAGACAGACAGACAGACAAAGACAGAGACAGAGAGAGAGACACAGAGACAGACAGAGACAGACAGAGACAGAGAGACAGACAGAGAGACACAGAGACAGAGAGACCGAGACAGAGAAAGAAGTGGAAGACTGCAACCCACAGATCTCGACTGCTGCGGATTACATGTGTTCCCACTGTCCTTCGAGAAGTGTGTGCGGAGTGGGAGTGGGCAGGGTGCGAAGTGTGCGCGTTTCCTGCAGCTGATGCCACACTCACTCCACACACAACACACTGCACTGCACATCACAACACACACTACACACGCCGACCACCTCACATCACACACACGCAGCACGAACACACACTATGAGCACGAGACCGAACTACAATAACGCATGAGCGAACACACTCACTACACACACACATTCCACACCTCACATCACAACACGATCAGCTTACTCATCACACTCGCCACGACCACACATGCTATCACACACCACCACTACGCATGCACAAACACACACACATCGGCGTGCACAGCACACGACTCGTATCCAAACCCACCACAACACTACAGCATACGCGACATACACGAGCATAAGTACTCCTCACACTATCGCACGCAAGGTCACACAGCACACACGACACACACAGTGACACACAAACAAAACATACACCTATCACGAACAAAGCACACGACACCACACCACAGAACCCACCCACAACTACAAGCACACACACTTCAAAACCCTCAAACATCACCCCAACACAACAACACCAAAACGCACACCTTACATTCACGAGCTGCGACGTACACACACAATGCATTCACGCAAGACACAGCACACACCCATACACAATATACGCATGACGCACACATACCAAACATACATATCTCCACAACACATGACCATCATGGCACAAAGCACGCACAGCCGTGTTCAGTTCAGTATCAGCATGTAGATAGCTCTTCTCCAAATCAAATCCTAGCGCCAACCTGACAGACTCCTTCTCGTTACTGGTTCACCGTATCAACGAGTGGCTTATATGTATGACCGTTTTTACCCCCATGTAGGCACCATACTGCTTCAGGGGGTGCATGCGGTATGTCTTGTTTCCATAACCACGCGTAACGCTAGCATGAATTACAAGATCTTATAACGTGATAATTTGATCTCCAACTTACCACAGAGACCCGTGAACCAAAGTTTCTAAAATTCCGAAATCTAGAGTCCACAGTGAGACATCACACAGACACCTCTGGTATCCTTAAACAGCACTGAGAGAACAATGACGCAGACTTGTCCGATATCATAAAGACAAGAGAGAGAGAGAGGAGGAGGAGGAAACGGAGAGAGGGGTTTTTGTTTGTTTGTTTGTTTGTTTGTTTTTTACTTTCTTTTTTTTTTTTTTTTGGTCCACTGGCCAGGCAATCGATTCTTCTACAGCAACCCGCCCCGCTCTCATCATCCCCGGGGACCGGGGGTGGAATCGGCAGTGGGCACCCTTATCGGCATTCTGTAGACATGGGCCGGTCCCTAAAGATCAGCCAGATAGAAGACATGACTGGCTGGCAGGCCGAACGGTGCAGTGGGGGGAGGGGTAGGGGCGTGTCCGAAAAAAGGCGAGAGTGTGGTGTTGGGGGTGGTGGTGGTGGTGGTGGTGGTGGTGGCTTGCGGAGAGAGGGTGTGTGGGGAGGTGGGGAGGTGGGGAGGGGAGGAAATCTGCACGTTTCTCAGCTTGATGCCACACTTCACTACACTACACTACAGTGTACTGCACACACGAACACACACACACACACACACACACACACACACACACACACACGCATGCACGAACACACACACACACACACACACACACACACACACACGAACACACACACGCACACACACACACACACACACACACACACACACACACACACACACACACTCACTCACACACACACACACACGCGCGCGCGCGCGCGCGCGCACACACAAGTACTCTCACACACTCGCACGCACGAACACACACATGCACACACACACACACACACACACACACACACATACACACAAATATACGCATGGACGCTCACACATACACAAACATACAAAACACACACACATGCACACACATCATGCACACACAAACACGCAATTAATTTTCAATTACAGCCATGTAGATTTAGTTCTTTCTCTCCCAAATCATAATCCTAGGCCGCCTCCCTGAACACAACTTCTTCTTCTGCGTTCACTCGTATGCACATGAGTGGGCTTTTACGTGTATGACCGTTTTTACCCCGCCATGTAGGCAGCCATACTCCGTTTTCGGGGGTGTGCATGCTGGGTATGTTCTTGTTTCCATAACCCACCGAACGCTGACATGGATTACAGGATCTTTAACGTGCGTATTTGATCTTCTGCTTGCATATACACACGAAGGGGGTTCAGGCACTAGCAGGTCTGCACATATGTTCACCTGGGAGATCGTAAAAATCTCCACCCTTTACCCACCAGGCGCCGTCACCGTGATTCGAACCCGGGACCCTCAGATTGACAGTCCAACGCTTTAACGACTCGGCTATTGCGCCCGTCCCTGAACACAACAAGTGAGCAAGGACAACGCTTCGCCCCCAACCTCCCCAAAAAGAAAGCAAGCAAAGAAACCAGCAAGGACTAAGAAAACTAACACAAATGACTAAAAACCAACCCCTAGAGCAATGTCCCTGTTCATACTCGACCTCAGGCCACGCAGAAAAAAAAGAAGAAAACTAACACAAATGACTAAAAACCAGCCCCTAAAGCAATGTCCCTGTTCATACTCGACCTCAGGCCACGCAGAAAAAAAAAGAAAACTAACACAAATGACTAAAAACCAGCCCCTAAAGCAATGTCCCTGTTCATACTCGACCTCAGGCCACGCAGAAAAAAAAGAAGAAAACTAACACAAATGACTAAAAACCAGCCCCTAAAGCAATGTCCCTGTTCATACTCGACCTCAGGCCACGCAGAAAAAAAAAGAAAAGAAAACTAACACAAATGACTAAAAACCAGCCCCTAAAGCAACGTCCCTGTTCATACTCGACCTCAGGCCACGCAGAAAAAAAGAAGAAAACTAACACAAATGACTAAAAACCAGCCCCTAAAGCAATATCCCTGTTCATACTCGACCTCAGGCCACGCAGAAAAAAAAAGAAGAAAACTAACACAAATGACTAAAAACCAGCCCCTAAAGCAATGTCCCTGTTCATACTCGACCTCAGACCACGCAGAAAAAATAAGAAAAGAAACTATAAACAAAATCAGATCAAAAGACTGGACAAAATACATAACCAAATCAGACCAAGCCCCACCAAAATCAAATCAAACAAATTTATATTTGTGTTTGTACATGTATTTCTTTTTTTTATCACAACAGATTTCTCTGTGAGAAATTCGGGCTGCCTTCCCCAAGGGAGAGCCGCGTCGTTACACTACAGCGCCACCCTTTTTTTTTTTTTTTTTTTTTCCTACGTGCATTTTATTTTATTTGTTTTTCCTATCGATGTCTTCTCTCCAGCTAAATCCCCACAGTCTTCATCATAACAGTCACTGGTCACCACTTTGCCAATTACAGCCAATGGTGCAGGCGGGCCGAGGTTTAAAGCATTATTATCAGTATTGGTTATTGATACAAATATAGACGCCTGTCTTTGAGCATCAAAGACCAACCTCAGAGCGCTTTATGGAGTCATTTGCACAACAGGTTGCCTCCTTGGGTAGAGCCGACTGACAGCTGACTTTTAGGCGTTCATCCTTCGTTCACTGTATCATTCAGTTAACTAGCTTTCCCGAATCTAGCAACTGACGACACTATTTTTTTCACAATAAAATAAACAAACAGACAGACAAAACATTTCTAAAAACAAAATAACAATAATAATAATAATAATAATAATAATAATAATAATAATAATAATAATATTGATAATAATAATAATAATAATAATAATAATAAAAAACAATAGAAGTGGCAAATTTGAGTTTGATCGTGTAAAAACATGTAGATTGCGGCAAAGCGAAGCAAGCTTACGTGACAGACCAACAGACAGACAGACACCTACCCCCCCCCCCCCCCCCCACACACACACACACACACACACCGAGCGCAAGCGCGCACGTAAACACACTAAAAAAAAACCAAACAAAAAAACAAAACAAACCAAAACAAACAAACACAAAAACAAACAAACAAACACAAAAAAAAGGACAAAAGAAAACACAAGTCGACAAAGATAGAACGAGCTGTTTTATGGGCACCCGCCAAAAAAATCGATTCGGCTGCAGCAATCAGCCCGCTTTGCAGCATTTCTGGAGACCTAGTGGAATTGTCAGCGAACATTCTTATCAGCGTGTCACTCACTGGTCGTTTCTTTTTATCCCAGCGCAGTGACTAAGGGGGAAGTAGGTCTTGATTTTTGTGTCATGTTTGAGGCTTTTGTCACCAGTCTGCTTACTGTGAAAGCTGCACAAAGACTGCCCAGAGTAGCCTGGTCAGAGCAGGAATGATGCATTAGGGGAAGTGGAAAAGGAACTGAATAATGGTTTGTAGTTACACAGGAATGTCTTGTTTCTTTTTTCTTTTTTTTTCTTTTCTTTTTTTTGTCCTGGCTGGAACGCATGTACGCTGTCTTTTACTTATATACTGTGCGTTTGCAGATGGGCTCATTTGTCTTCCTTTGACCATTCATTTTTTTTTTTTTTGGGGGGGGGGGAGTGTGGGGGGAGAGGGAGGGGGTCGCGGGGGTGGGGTGTGGGGGGGGGGAGTATATCAGTATCTGGTATGAATCAAGGAATAATTCACTTGTATGCATTTGTATGTGTTGGGGTGTGTGTGCGTTGTGTGTGTGTGTGTGTGTGTGTGTGTGTGTGTGTGTGTGTGTGTGTGTGTGTGTGTGTGTGTGTGTGTGTGTGTGTGTGTGTGTGCATCTCTGTGTATATTAGACAGAAAGACAGAGAGACAAGAGAATAAGTAACACACAAACCAAAACACGTTAGAAATAATAACAATAAATGATAATAATGACAGTTTCAGTTTCAGTTTCAGTAGCTCAAGGAGGCGTCACTGCATTCGGACAAATCCATATATGCTACACCACATCTGCCAAGCAGATGCCTGACCAGCAGCGTACCTCAACGTGCTTAGTCAGGCCTTGAGAAAAAAAAAGAAAAAAGAAAAAAAAGGTGAATAAATAATAGATAAGCGTACATAAATAAGTAAATAAATAAATAAATAAATAAATAAATAAATAATAATTATAATATGAAAAGGTAATAATAATAATAATAATAATAATAATGATAATAATAATAATAATAATAATAATAATAATAATAATAATAATAATAATAAATAAATAAATAAGACAACAATGATGATAAATAAGCAAATTAATGTAAAACATGAAGACACACATTCACACATACACCCACACATGCATAACAGATATGCACCAAACATGCAGTTTCACAGATATGAAAGCACAGTCAAATACACATAAACGTACATGAGCCCCAACACACACACACACACACACACACACACACACACACATTACCCTGCACCTCCTCTACCCCCCTCCTCCACACACTCATTTCTAAGCTACGTATCGCAGCTTCCACGGCACACACACACACACACACACACACACACACACACACAGAGATGAACACTTACTTGTACAAGCACACACACATACGCCCATATCCCCCACCCCCAACCCCACACACATATATACAAAGATGTATATATACACACCCGCACGTTCCAATATCCCGTTGCTCCCACAGTGTAGGCATGCATACACTCACATACCTCATCCTCTACCCCCCCACCCCCCCGCACCCCCACCTCCCCCTCACACACACACACACACACACACACACACACGTACGTGCACAGAACTCTCCTGACACTTGTGTACACTTACACACTTGCGCATGCACAAACGCACTCAAACACACAGACCCACACATACACACAAACACACACATACACACACGCACAGAGGCTAATAATAATAATAATAATAATAATAATAAAGGCTGCCACTGATTGGCCGCAAGAGGGATGGGAAAAGATCTCTGATGCCAAGAACGTGGCGTCTAGTGTGTTGCTCAGTCTATTTTATTTGGAAAAGCCCACAGAGACTCTGTTCCGTTTTGAAGAAATTTGCGCAATGTTGGTTTGGAAATGATGCCGATATTTGTTTGATTTGCAAAGCATCGTGCTCTACCTTTCATGTTAGACTTACGGCCGCTCCCTCTCTTTTATTTCTTTGAGGCGATCGATGGTGTGATGGCCTTGTACCTGTTCTTTTTGATATTCTTTGACTTTTCTGAGGATTTCCGATTTTTCTAGATGTAGGCCGCTCGTTGGTGTTGCGTTTCCAGCAAGTCTGTCAGCTCGCTCATTTCCCTTAACACCTGCATGTCCCGGGCAGTATGACCATGTGAGTTTTTTAATCTGAAAGTTGCGCATTGCCTTATGCCACTCTGGGCTTCCCATTCCATTTTCAATTTTCTGTATGAGGTTCATTGAGTCGGTTAGAATCATGGCATGTTGGTTTCCGGGCGTATGGATGGACGATAGCCACTGGAGGGCATGTGTCACAGATTCAACTTCCATTGTTAGGCTGGAGGTTGTGACTTTGTAGGCAGCATTCTCTTCCCTAATTGTTTTTTTCCATTTTGTTTCGCAGTGAATCCCCAGCCAGATTGGTCTTTGGTGACTGAGCCATCTGTGTATATGATGATGTCCTCTTCTTTACTGTTTTCTTCTATGAGTAGCTTCACTTCCGCATCAGGTTTGCCCTCTGGCCATTCCCGACAATGTCTTCCTAGAGTGGGTGAAATGGCTGTGTTGAATAGATGGTTGAGGTTTTCGGGGTTTTTCTCCCATTCTTTTGTTTCTTTAAGGTCTTGTAGTCGGCATACTAGCTGAATTGTGTCTTCTGCTTGCCCCATCCATGATCTTCCTCGTCCGAGACGGCTGTCTTTTGGTTCTTTGACTGCGTCATGCAGTGGGTTTTGAGGGTTTTCTAATGCTTTTAAGTAGGTCTCAACCTGTTCTAACTTGTTTCTGGCCTGCACTGAAGGAAGGTCAAGCAGGTATCGCATGGTTTATGTGGGCGTGTCTTTTGCTGTTCCAAGGATCAGCCTCATAGCTTCATTTTGAAGATGGTGTTGTTAGCCCAAGTCCGTAGTCGATCACACTGAGGACGAGTGATTGGTATAGCAGGAAGAGGTGGCGTTGTTCAATACCTTTGGTTGCCATTGCTTTTAAGACTGAAAGGCCCTTTTTGCATTTGAGAACAGTATTTTCCGTATGTTTTCTGAAGGTCAGCATCCTGTCGAAGTGTATTCCTAGGTAGCGTAGGCATTCAGTTCTCTCGATCTGAATCCCGTCGAATGACACAGGTGGTGGTGATTTGCTCGCGGTTCTGTTGTTGAGGGTGCACATGACATCACAGTGAAATAAATCATACTGCGCATCACCAACCAGCTTCCATATCACCCACGCAGTCTCGCCCGAAGTTGTCGATTCGAGAGGGAGAGACAGACAGACAGACAGACAGACGCGATGGGGGAGGTGGGGGGGGGGGGGGGGGCGCGGATGGCCGCGATGTGAGAGAAGAAGGAGAAGAAGAATGGGGCAAGCTCTTTTATCACCAAGTCCACTGGCCAAGAAATCGATTCCCCTGCAGCTAGCAAGCAGCAGCAGCAGCAGCTACCATCATCTCAGGAGACTGGGTGGAATTGGCAGTGGGCACCCTTATCGGCATTTTGTAGACATGCGCCGGTCCCTAAAGATCAGCTGATAAAATACATGCCGGCTGGCAGGCTTACCGCTACGGTGCAGAGCGGGTGGGGGTAGGGGGTGGGGTGGGGTGTGGGGTGTCCGCAAAGAGGGGAGGGGAGAGGGGATGGGGTGGGGAGAGGAAATCTCGATTTCGCTAACACACTCACTCACACTGCACTTCTCCGAACGAGATTTTTTTTTTTTTTTTTTTTTTTTTTTTTTGTTCTTCACTTTTAGCCGACACTACACAATCTCCGCCAATGCTTTGATTTTTCAAAGATAAGCAAGTGTCGTTGACTTTTTCTTCCCAGTCCATCCCCCTTGGAAATGTAAGCGTGATTAGCGGAAAAAACAAAACACAAAATACCAACAACATCGAACGAACAAGCGAACAATTACACAATTCAGCAAAACAAAAAACAAACAAACAAAAAAAAAAGCAAAACAAAACAAAAGCAAATGAACAACATAAAGCAAGCAAGCAAACAGACAAATAATCCCACAATCCAGTAACAGCGATTCCTCACGTCATTGCCAATTGACAATAGCTGTGTTGCCAGAATACATTCAGACAGGATCAATGCTTCCAAATCTTAACTTCATCGGATCAATGGTCCACCTTAGATATGAACGAAAACAACAACAACAACAACAACGATTACGACGACAGAAGAAAACTTGGGAACAGCTTGTTCCTGAAATCTGGACCGACAGCAAAGCCATTGCCTCGGATCAACTGTGAGGAAAATATGATGTGGCCAAGCACACACGTATTTATTTACACACACACACACACACACACACACACACACACACACACACACACACACACACAGATAGTGATGGAGCGAGAAAGCATACAACTAGAACAGATACGAAAATCTAAAGCGGGGAAACAAAGTGAAGATTCTTTTGGAATATTCAGCATTCGTTCCCCTCAGTCCTCAAGCCAACATTGCTCCCGGATAGTTTTCGGGGTGACATTATATTCTGCAACAGAAGGATACTTGTTTTTCTTTCTCATGTTATCCACTGCACCAAGCATTTCGAAAATGAAAACTGAAAAAAGGGAAGGGGTTGAGAGATGGAGGGGACGGTGATGGTTAATTCTGCTGTTATATATTTTATTTTAAAAAAAAAAACATGTTTGGAGTTATTCTGTGCTGTTTGGTGCCTGTAATGCAAAAGGTGGCAGAACGTCACTCAAATTAGAAGGATATGAATTCGAAGCACTACATTCTGACCAAACAACAACAACAAAACCCAAAACACACCCCACCCCCCCTCAAAAAAAAAGTAAGATGAAAAACAGAAAAAAACCACCTAAAAACTGCCATTCTCACTGACTGAACCCCTTGATGATACTTGTCGGTGAAGGGTTATGATTTGAGACAGACGGAGCGTTCAGATCCCAATGTCAGTCACCATAGTTACGATATTTGAACTTCTTCCGTATCATCACTTTTGTTTAGCAACATCAATGATGCAGCTTCAGAATACACGCCAGGTAGCAACTGCACTTAAAATTCACGCCACGCCCATCTTATTCCATCAAAACTCAGTAGACATATGATTAACCATGCAATCGCTCTGTGGCCGTATTCAAGACAATATTCATTTTGCCTTCAGGCAAGTTATCTTTGACAAGGGTGGGACCCGCGGGTGCAGTTTACCTTGAAGGATAAGTTATCTTCGTATTCAAGACATACGCAGACAGCTAACCCATCATTTTTTTTTTTTTTTTTACTCCCGGATTCCCGTCTGCACATGCTCTCAGTTTCACTTCTCATCGCACCACTGCTCGGAACATTGTCGAGAGAGTTCGCAAAACACATGCTATCCGTAAAACACGCCTGTTTTCCCTTTTAAAAAACGAAAGAAAAATACTGCGAAAGGATCCGCCATATTTACCTCTGCTTCGTGGGCAGTCACCCTTGACAGGTAGTAAGGGTAAATTACCTTCGGGTTTGTAGACACGCGGGTAGACTCTCATGTTCATAAAAATAATACTGGATGTTGCTTACCCTCGGGCAGTTTGCCTTGCCTCAGGCAGATTACCCGCAGGTACACATTTACCCTCAGGCACGATGTTCTCTTGACTACGGGCCCCTGGTGGCGTCAGTGTAGCGTTATGGATAGGCCCCCTGTTAGCCCACGATTTCTCGCAATCCCACTTTCTCGCAATCTCACGCTTTCTCCTAAAGTGAGAGAAACCGTGGGGCCGCATGTGGGGAGTAAATCCGACAAGAAAGCCTGATTTGAAGAGGAGGGATGGGCGCCGCCAGATTTAGACTTGCCCAAGACACGCCTCACCAAGGAGGAAACTGCTGAGACCATACCCACCGGTC
>NC_134883.1:12315309-12317809 GCF_041734735.1 Babylonia areolata
AAGATTCATCTCTATGTAAATACTAATTATTATTTTAACTATTACCAATAGTTTTATCTCTTAACTGCTGCAGAATATTGGCCGAAACGAGATCAGTGAAGCATAACTTTTAACTGAATCTCTCTTTTTTATTTGACGAACATATGAATGATGCAACTGATGTAGCTTGACGAAAGGTAACATGGTCCCAAGAGGATGAGGTCCAAAATACAGAACGGTGAATGACGCCCTGACCTCTCAGCTCTGTCTTGCGTTCCGTTGAGGTCAGTCAGCCCATCACTGACGAGCAGTCGTCAAAGGATTAATCTACACTGTGAATGTGACCAAAAATCTGTAACACTACCCAGAAGAAATTTGATGTGTAGTGTTCGCCTAGAGGTAACGCGTCAGCCTGGGAAGCGAGAGAATCTGAGCACACTGATGCGAACCACACCGGCAGTCGCCAGTATCCCCCCCCTCCCACCCCCCCTTCACTAGACCTTGAGTGGTGGTCTGGACGTTAGTAATTCGGATGAGACGATAAAACCGAGGTCCCGTGTGCAGCATGCATTTAGCGCACGTTAAAGAACCCACAGCAACAAAAGGGTTGTGCCTGGCAAAATTCAGTAGAAAAATCCACTTCGCTAGGAAAATAAATTGAATTGCAGGCAGAAAAAAAGGGTGGCGCTCTTAGTGTAGCTACGCGCTCTCCCTGCGGAGAGGAGCTCGAATTTCACACAGAGAAATCTGTTGTGACAAAAAAGAGTAATACAAAGTCACGTAGGCTGAAACAGTGACTGGCCTCGGGACAGGGAGGAGCTAGTATCGAATGCACATGGCTCGATTGTACTGTGGTTTTTTTTTGTTTTTTTTCAGTCAGGGTTAATACCTTGCATCATCTGGTCCACCCAGCGTGTCGGCAACAGTCCACCGGGTGGTACAATAACGGTTAGCAGTGTGGTGGTGTGCGGTGCGGTGCCAGACAGAAAGACACACACACACACACACACACACTCACACAGAGACCCACACTCACACAGACAGAAAGGCACATACGCACAAACGCGTGTGTGTGTGTGTGTACACATATATACATACAGATTTTTGGCACCTTTTGTTGTTGCTGATGATTTACGGCCCATGGTCCCACCCAGAGTTGAGTGATTCTCCGTGACAGAAGATGAGACTTGAGACCACAACACAGATCGTCATCTCCAAGGATGTTTTTTTGTTTGTTTGTTTGTTTGTTTTTGTTTTTGTTTGTTTGTTTGTTTAATGTCGCTAAAAATAAAATAATAACATTCCTGACCAACACTATAGGTTTCCGTATCTCTCAGCCTGGATGACCGCTGGGACATTGACTGATTTGATTGATATGGATACTTATATACCGTCTATCCTCGGTCGGAGACCAAGCTCTAATGAAGAGCGCAAGCCTTGTCGATCAGTCCCAAACCAACAACTGGACCACCCAGCAGCAGCATATTCACCACCCCTATCATCATTCATCATCATCATCATCATCATCATCATCATCATCATCGAACTACAGAAAAACGAAATGTCGCACAACATGTGGTGCACTCCCAGCCCCCCTCCGCCCCACAAAAAAGAGCATGTTTAACTCACTCAGTACGGCCAGTCCTCTCTTCTCCTCTACACAGACCCCTCGAATGTCCAGTGGGTGTCTGAACGACCCAACCTTTAGCTTCCGTCGTCAGAATTGTGGTATTCTTTGTCAACATTCACCTCTTCAGTATAAGAGCCTTCCGGTTGCAATATTTTGATGATGGTAATTGGGGTGAAACGCTGTTAACGTCGTCTCTTTCGCCGTTCGTATGGAGAGAGTTAAGACGCTTATCATGTTAATTCGTACATTTCTATTCACAACGTCAGCCCAGCCACCTCCCCTACCTCACCTCGGTGTGTGTGTGTGTGTGTGTGTGTGTGTGTGTGTGTGTGTGTGTGTGTGTGTGTGTTTGTGGATGTAGTAGTAGTAGTAGTAGTAGTATTCAGTTTAACGTCTTCCACGCGGGGCGTGGTGTTGGGAACGGTATTGGACAGAGGGTGAAGAATGATGTGTGTGTATGTGTGTGTGCGCGTGTGTGCGCATGTGTGTGTGTGTGTGTGTGTGTGTGTGTGTGTGTGTGTGTGTGGTGGGGAAAGATACAGAGCACTGGAAAAAATAAGACATTAAAAGGGGAGACATAGGCACAATATAGAAGGAAACGCTAACATCAAACAACTGTAACAACTATAACAAATACGTGTGGATATGTATGTGTGTGCTTGTGTGTGTGTGTGTGTGTGTGTGTGTGTGTGTGTGTGTGTGCGCGCTCGCGCGCGCGTGTGCATGTGTGGTGTGTGTGGATAAATATTTGTCTTCTCTATTCTGAGTGATATATAAACTGTCATTACATTTGTCATGCCTTTCTTCCTCTTCACTCTCCCATTCCTCGATTCATGTTTCTGTTCCTGCTGCTTTCGTTTTCATTGTTGTTGTTGTCGTCGTCGTCATCGT
>NC_134883.1:12332809-12350309 GCF_041734735.1 Babylonia areolata
TAGTAGTAGTAGTAGCAGTAGCAGTAGTAGTAGTAGAAGAAGAAATCGTTACTAAAGGCACTGCTTGAATATCATCGTTATCATGTTGAAGATGGAAATGAAGGCATGTAACTTATATAAAAAAAAAAGACGAAGGAACACAAGCACAGATAAAGTGCAGGGAGATTCCACGATGGCATGCAAGTTCATTCACTCCCCCCCCACCCCCACCCTCCCCTTCTGTTTAATTCAACACACCTCTTCTTCTTCTTCTTCCTCTTCCCACTGGTTTACTGTACATTCGCTGCATTGTACGGTCATACCAATGAACGGGATCGCTGTGCTGTGTAAAGCTATTTGCGTTCTAGCGAATCTAAATGATCTCTTGTCTCTTTTGTAAACTCCTTACTTTCCTCCCAAAAGGCGATAACAATATTACTCGTTCGGTCATATCATTTCACAAGTGGAGACAAGACACGCCACAACTCATCACAGGCAAGGTGTCAATAACGCGAGAGAGAGAGAGAGAGAGAGAGAGAGAGAGAGAGAGAGATCAGAACCATGATGAACTATCACATCGGCAGAGAACACACACGCCACAACCCACAGTGATGCTCTCCGAGTGCTCTACTGCAGTACGTAGTCTAAGCTCTCTGCAAATAGCACCACAATGCGATTAAGCCGAAAGCAATCAGCATCAAACTGGGCAATAGAACTAATTTTCTTGTTCCTCGGTGCCGGAGTCGCTTGCTCTCGGTGCTGGCATCGCGAAATGTATCGAGTGCATTTGCCTATCAGTACCATAGACCTGTAGGAGAGGAGGAATAGTATCTCGAGTAGAGAGGAGTGTTTTGATGCCCTGTGGCACACACTGGTGACTATAGGCATTTTGTTAAAGCATTAATCTTTACAATTGGTTTAAATAAACTTTAATTATTCAACAATACACATGATTACAATGCACTGAATGACAAAAGAGCATCAACAAGCTTAAAGCTTATACTGTGCTCACAACGTTGCACTTCAATTTTATCATGACGGCAGATGAACCATATTATGACTTGTATGAAATAACATGCATAAACAGTAAGTAATGAAATAATGAAATAAAACAAATAAACAAACAGTACATAATATAGTAAAATAATGCTAATATCAATATTAACATGAGATTAAATTTATTATCACCAAAGTAATTGGCCTAATAGAAGAAAAACACGAAGAAGAAGAAGAAAATTTAGAAGAATGGAGGGTAAGGTGGTGGAGGAGGGGGAACAGAGGGGAGAGGAGAAATTCTAACAGATCATTGGCCAATCCATTCACCTTGAATATTTGGTCAGTCAAAAAAAAATTCAACATATATTTTACGAATAGAATCATGTTGTACTCTTTCTTCACAATACTTTCTAAGCTAAAATCTATTTGAATCGGAGATAAACTGGTGGACAGTTTGAAATATGAATATATTTGTATGATTTTGGAGAACAGGATCTCCATGCAACAGAATTTTAACGTGAATGTAGTTTGGAGATAAATTTAAGATTGTGTTTGCCCGAGCCATATGAAAGTCTTGACAAAATAATAAATAATGTTCAGCAGTTTCGCTTGCAGTGCCACAAGCACAAAGTGGGTCGTTTATTAAATGTCTGTTGAACATATCTTCTCTTAAGTCACTAATCCCTAGACGAAGTCGACAGTGAATGATTTGTTCCTTCCGTTTACCATAGTAATAATAGCTAGGCACTACAGCATCGTTAGCACATAGGTAATGTTTAAGCTGGCTTAAGGAATTGCTGGTTTTAACATCATCAGGTAGAGAATTCCAGAGATAAGTAGTAGATGGTATGAATGATTTCCGATAGAGTTCGGTGTGAAATCTTGGTACGGTGCGTTCCAATGACCTGCGTCTATGGTAAGGGTTATTGTCTGAAACAAGACCAGGAACAAGACCATTTAGGTAGTTAGGGCATAGACCGTTAACCATCTTGAAATAATGCACAAGTTTGTGTCTTTTCCTTCTTTCCTTAAGTGTACAGAACCCTGATTCTTGGTATATTTTTTGGTGGCTTGTCCCACGAACAGCTCCAGTTATGGTTCTTAATGCATCAAGCTGTAAATTTTCCAGAGAATCTGATTGTGCATCTGTGCAATTATCCCAAACAATATCAGCATAGTCAAAATGTGGTAATATGAATGATTTGTACATGATTTCTAATGCTCTCCTATTTAACTTGTACTTATACGTCTTAAGACAAGAAACCAACATAGTTACAGCATTGATTATACTTTTAATATGTTCCTCCCATTTACAGTTGTTTTGGAGTATGACGCCTAGATGTTTATGTGTGTCTGTACTTTGCAATGGTGTGATGCCAAAAGTAAGAGGTAAAATTGTGTCAGTGTTTCGAGAAAAATTTAATAACTCTGTTTTCCCCTCATTAAATTTGACTTTCCATCGCTTAGCCCAAGAATCTATCTTTTCTAAGTCAGAATTGAGTGTTTGTGCACGGATGGTTTGGTTGTTTAGTGCTAAGGACATACTTGTATCATCTGCAAATAGCTTAATGTTTGAATGGATGTCGTATCCAATATCATTGATATAGATAAGGAATAATAGTGGACCAAGTACAGAGCCTTGAGGAACACCTGCGGGTATTCCTTTGTAATCAGACTTATCACTCTTTATAACAACTGCTTAGATACGGTTAGAGAGGTAATCGGAAAACCAGTCAAGTAATTTGCCTCGTATTCCATTCGCTCTTAACTTCAGAAGAAGTCCCTTGTGCCAAACTCGATCAAAAGCTTTAGATATATCAAAGTACACAGCCTGGGTTGTGACTCAATTGAATGTTGTTCAAAAGGTTTCTGAAAGAGGACGGGGGAGCTGAATGGAGAGCTGGGGAATCAGGGTATATGGAGGGTGGAATGGAAGATGAATATTTGACAGAAATAGAGGTACAATTTCAGAAAAAAATATTTAGTGAGTTTATCAAATAGGAAGTCGTTAACTGAACAACAGATTATAATGAACGCAACAAATACAAAACATCAATGGTCCCAGTGACTTTTGATGACACTTTCGTGCAGGTAAAGCTTTATCAACTCACCGTCAAAAATGATTTGGTTGACGACATGGCTAACCATCACATCACTGAAACAAACGCACGTGATGTACGGAAACAATTCAGTCCGAAATAAATTCGTTACATCTTAAAATTAAACTTAAAACAGGTCTGCGAATCGGACCTAAGTGTGTGAAAGTCCACTGACGACGTTTTAAGTTGAATGGAAATAATTATAAAGTCTCTTTCTAGAAAATAATCTCTCTCTTTCTAGTGTATCATATTACCGATATTCTCTTTCCAGTATATTATAGTATATCGAGTGACCGTGAGTGGAAGCAGTTCCCGGTTACTTTTAATCCGTCAATGGAAACGCTCTTTCTTGTGGATCCGAAAGTAGAAGTTAAAGTAAACATGGAACTGTGGGGCATTGGGCTGTGCAGCTTGCAATGAAAAAAATAGAGAGAGAAAGGGTAAAAAAAGAAAGAAGGCAAACTAAGCAAGAATGAAAGAAACGAAGAATGAAAAGAAAAAAACAAAAACCAAAAAAAAAACCAAAAAAACCCAAAACAAACCCAAAACATATATTTGTTCTTACGAACACGAACTAAAGAAAAATGCGAGAAACAAAGAAAGAAAAAAACAAAGACGAAAGAGTGGAAAGAACGAAAGACAGGCAATATCAAAAGAAAGAAAAGAGAGATTAAAAAAAAGAGGAGCAGACTTAAAGAACGAAAGAGATAGGAAACTAAGAAAGGAACTAAGAAGAAAAAACGCTTAGGGAAAAAAAAAAAAGAATTATCGTTGCAAAGCGCCTTCCGATTTATTAGCATTTCCACGACCAGGAAAACCATTGAAGAAACAATCAACCCTTTCACAAAGAATCTGGAACTCAATAAACCCTGACGAACAGTCAGTAAACACTAAAAAAAAGAGACACTTATCCTCACCCTCTCCATGTCTATGGCAAATACGTACCAAAGCAAAAACGGCATCGAAACTGTTCAGCACCCCATAAGCCTTGCCTTGGCGGGGTAAGAGCTCACACCCCCTACCCCACCCCCCCCCCGCCCCCCCCCCCTCACACACGCCCACCTCCCCCCTTCCACCGAGTCCTTGGGGGGGCTGAGTGATTGTGTTTGAGAACAGCTGATAGGTACAAGGTGCGAGACCCCAGGTGGCAGTATTCTCACTCCTGCAAATTCGGTTTATGGCGGTGTTGACTTTTCTTTGCTGCTCAGCCTTTCTCCCGTTTTCCTTTTCTGCGAGGGTGGCCCTGTCGCCTTCGTCGTCTGGGCGGTCGCTTTCGGAAAACAAAACCTGTGACTTTTTGTCAATCAAACGGACCTGTGACGCCTTTGGTGTGTGTCAGGGTACTTTTGTGACGTCTATCATGACGTTGGAGGGTGTTGAGTTGAGTTGGTAGTTTCGTAGTGACCTTTATGACGTTCGATGTTACTGTTTTGTCAGTATTCTGTGACTTTCGGAGACGACGTTTTCATATGTCTGTGTCCGAGTTTCCTCACTTTTATAACCTTGGGGACGTGTATGTGTGGGTGTGTGTGCGTGTGTGTGCGTGCGTGCGTGTGTGTGTGTGTGTGTGCGTGTGTATGTGCGTGTGTGTGTGTGTGTGTGTGTGTGTGTGTGTTTGTACGCGCGCGTTCGTGCGTGCGTACGCGCGCGCGCGAGCAGCTGTCAATCTGCGCCCTTTGAAGAAAGCAAATTCGCCCTCTTTTCTGGCTTCTGCTGCGATGCTAGAGTGTTTCCTGTCAAGGTCACCAGCAAAAGTCGCACCTTTCTCTTTCAGTCGTCACGGTTGGTCATGACTTCCAGCTCATCCTGTAAACGACTGAACTTCACAACCACAGGGCCTTGGTCCACAGTTTCTGCTCTCCCCTACCCTGTGTGCTCTTTCGATGTCGTCCGTTGGCCATTTTATGGGTCCGTCTGCACTATGGGCGTGTTGACGACTAAGCCGACACAAGTGTCACAGTTCCCGTGTCTATCAATTTGCGGTACACCGTGCATTGTCTCTTCTCGAAACCCCTTCCAGCCTCTTGCAGCTTTCCTGACGTGTGCTTATTTCTGTTTGCAATTTTTCCACATTAGGCAGGTTGTTCACACGCTTTCGTCGGGAACATTTCGTCAGGACTACACGGTTATTTTTAGCGCGTCTCTATTGCCGGTTTTTGGGTCACCGAAATGCTAAAATACCGTACTGATGCTGTGATCGAACTCTGCCGAGAAGTTGTCCGCAGAAAGGCAGTGCACACCCCAAAAAAAGTTAGCTAGGGTGTCGGGCTGCCCATGACGTCATATGACCTTTTTTCTGTCGCTCTGCAAGCGACGAAATGCTCCCGACGAAAGTGTGTGCACAACCTCCCAATTTGCTGTCAGTTTTCAGAGACATTCCATGTGCTCTGCGGATTCTTCAAACAAGCCACTGACGACTTCTTTTTTGCTGTCTCCGGCTATGTTGGTCGGCTCTTGTGCACTTTTCTCCAGACTGTTGCACCGTCTGCCAGTCTCGTAACATTTTGATTTGACTTGTCCGATGGCAGTATTGACTGTGCCTAAATCATTACGAATTGATCAGAAAGATGTAATCAAAAGAATGAAATCTTTCATTACTCAGTCGTTTTGCTTCAAGGATCTGAGTCGCCGCATCACCTGCAACACCTGAGACACCGTCTTGATGAGGAGGGGCGTACTCGGTAGTCCTTCTACCATTGACCACATTGTCATTTTCCGCTGTCGCCGTGTGTCACTGTTTGCAGCAAGTCTTCTCTTGTGAGTATTCTTCTTCTTCTTCTTTGTTTATGGGCTGCAACTCCCATGTTCACTCGTGGACAGATGAAGGGGGGGAGGGGAGGAAGAGAGGAAAAGAGGTGTCAACCTGGGTACTGCGAGATGATGGCAAAGTGCACGGAAGAGATTCAGGAAGGAAGGGAAGGGACAGGGTGGGAGGATGTGAAGGAAGAACCACGTGGACAAGGCAACATTCGTGGGAAGATGCCGTGGGAGATGGAGGGGGATGGGGGGGCGGGGGGTGTTTGGAGGGAGTGGGGGCAACATCGGCAGTCTAGGCACAAAGCAAACTACGCGGAGAGAATGAATTAATGAATACATAAACAAATAAATGAATGAATGAATGAATGAACGAGTGTTAATTTTCCAGCTGTGAAGATAGCCGACGTACACATCAACCGTTGTTCTAATAGACACACACAAAACATATGAAAGGATGTAGGTGTGGAGGGGGCGACAACACAGACATCACAGGTACAAGGCAAAGAATCAAGGAGAAGTGCAGGGGAGGGAGTGAGAGGTGGGGGGGGGGGGGAATATGCGCACTGTAGGCACTGTTGGCACTGTAGGCACTGAAGGCACTGTTGGCACTGTACGCACTGTAGGCACTGAAGGCACTGTAGGCACTGTACGCACTGTACGCACTGTTGGCACTGTACGCACTGTAGGCACTGTTGGCACTGGTGGCACTGTAGACACTGTTGGCACTGTACGCACTGTTGGCACTGTACGCACTGTACGCACTGTTGGCACTGTACGCACTGTTGGCACTGTAGGCAATGTACGCACTGTTGGCACTGTAGGCACTGTAGGCACTATACGCACTGTAGGCACTGTTGGTACTGTAGGCAATGTAGGCACTGTACGCACAAGGAAAATTACACGGAGAGATGCGGGCAGGGATGGAGAGAGGAAAGAAAGGGGACGGTATGCGCACAACAAAACGCTTCTGGAGAAATGCAGGCACAGGTCCGTGTAGAGATGCGGGGACGCGGGGAGCCGGAGGGAGGGAGGGAGGGAGGGACTCCCTGCCAGGACTCAACATGTACAGTATCAGTATCAGTAGCACAAGGAGGAGTCACTGCGTTCGGACAAATCCATGGAAGCTATACCACATCTGCCAAGCAGATGCCTGACCAGCAGCGTAACCCAAACGCGCTTAGTTAGGCCTTGAGAAAAAAAGAAACGAAAAAAAAGTAAATGAATATTTGAATTTTAAAAATGAATAAATAAATAAATAAATAGATAAATAAATAAATAAAATAAAATGAAAATAAAAAAGATAATGATAATAATTATAGCAATAATAATAATAATAATAAAGATAAAATGAAAAGACGATAATGATAATAAATAAACAAATAAGCAAATGTAAAACACACACACACACACACACACACACATAACAAATATGCAACAAACATGCAGGTTCACAGAGATGAAAGCACAAGCAAATACACATAAACGTACACGAGCCCCGACACACACACACACACACACACACACACACACACACACACACACACCATCTCTAAAATTATCCTGCACCCACCATCCCCCAAACACTCATTCCTTGGTTACGTTTCGCAGCTTTCACGGCACACACACACACACACACACACACACACACACACACACACACACACACACACACACACACACACACACACACACACACACACAGTGAGAGAGAAGGGGAGAGAGAGAGAGAGAGAGGGACAAATCAGATCAATAAGACTGGCATCCATCAAGGGCAGATAAAGACTTTTGAAGGAGGAAACAATTATTAGTGTTTTTGTCCCATGTTGCCATGTCTCTTGTTTGATCCTAATAAGCCGTCAAAACAACAACAACAACAACAACAACAACTAAACAGCCAGCCAGAAGAAAACATGCCGACTGATATTAATGAATAATTAATGAACAAAAGGAGGTCCCTTCTATCTTCTCACTCTCTACCTCCGTCCCCCCTCTCTCTCTTTCTCGCTTCTTCCTCCCTTCCCTTCCCCTCTCTCTCTCTCTCGCTCGCCTCCCTCTCTCTCTCTCGCTCGCCTCCCTCTCTCTTTCCTCCTCCCCCCTCTCTCTCTCGCTCGCCTCCCTCTCTCTTTCCTCCTCCTCTCTCTCTTTCTCTCTCTCGCTCGCCTCCCTCTCTCTTTCCTCCTCCTCTCTCTCTTTCTCTCTCTCGCTCGCCTCCCTCTCTCTTTCCTCCTCCCCCCTCTCTCTCTCTCGCTCGCCTCCCTCTCTCTTTCCTCCCCCTCTCTCTCTCTCGCTCGCCTCCCTCTCTCTTTCCTCCTCCTCTCTTTCTCTCTCTCGCTCGCCTCCCTCTCTCTTTCCTCCTCCTCTCTCTCTTTCTCTCTCTCGCTAGCCTCCCTCTCTCTTTCCTCCTCCTCTCTCTCTTTCTCTCTCTCGCTCGCCTCCCTCTCTCTTTCCTCCTCCCCGCTCTCTTTCTCTCTCTCGCTCGCCTCCCTCTCTCTTTCCTCCTCCCCCTCTCTCTCTCGCTCGCCTCCCTCTCTTCCTCCTCCTCCCCCTCTCTCTCTCTCTCTCGCTCGCCTCCCTCTCTCTTTCCTCCTCCCCCCTCTCTCTCTCTCTCTCTCGCTCGCCTCCCTCTCTCTTTCCTCCCCCCTCTCTCTCTCTCTCTCGCCTCCCTCTCTCTTTCCTCCCCCTCCTCTCTCTCTCTCTCTCTCTCTCGCTCGCCTCCCTCTCTCTTTCCTCCTCCCCCACCCTCTCTCTCTCCCCCACTCTATTACTCTCGCTCTCTCGGTCGTGTTTTCCGTATCTCTATGTCCCTTGTCCTTTTTGCTTCAGTTCGTCTTAGTTTTTGGTAAACATGCGTACGTGGGTGACGGAGCCCGCGTGTGTAAGTAATCTAATGAATGAGTATGTGTGTGCATGTGTGTGCAAGTGCGCGCGCGTGTGTGTGTGTGAGTGTATGTGCGTGTGTGTGTGTATGTGTGTGTGTGTGTGTGTGTGTGTGTGCGTGCGTGCGCGTGTGCAACGGTGTGTATGTGAGTGAGAGAGTAAGACAGAGACAAAGACTGAGAGACAGAGGGAGGGCGAGGCACACACAGAGAGAGAGATAGAGCGAGAGCAGAGATGAGATTCTAAAGTTTTTGAAATCTACTGAAACTGGCGAGCAGGGAGATGGAGGGGCAGGGTGGGGGGTGGGGGGGAGTGGAAGGAGGTGGTGGTGCGGTGCATGGAGGGAGGGGGGGGGGGGGGGCTATGCGCTGCATCAGTTGTTGACTTTGACAGGGACAAAGCCTCCTTAAACTGAAGACCTACTGAAAGAATGGTGCAAGAAAAGTGTGTCCAAATGGCTGGGTTCAGGGGCAGAGCCCGTTTAGGAGTTTCAGGGGGCAACGTCCTCTTGAAGCTGAATCCAAATATGGTATAAAAGACATTAAATTTTTTTGGAAGGTTTTCCTGCAATCAAAAATAGAAACTTTCATATAAAAAATGTTTTCGAATGCACGGTTAATCACTCAGTAGTTTATGAATGTGTACAAGCAAACATGTACACATAAATTTTGAAAGCCACAAAACACACACTTTTAAAGATTTGGAATCGTATAAGTAACAAATCTAAACAGAGAGACATTTTGTTAAAGTATTTATGAATACATCTGAGTATTATCGGTTAGAAGGGGTGGGAGATGTGGATGAATGGAGGGTTGGGGGAAACTGGGCAAATGAGGGTAAAAATGTGGGTGAAATTTGGAAGAAAAACAAAAACAAAAAAACCCTCTAAATACAGTTACAGGAAATTACTTAAAGGACTTCGTAAAAGAGAAGTCGTTAAACTGACAAGCGAAACAACTGATAATGAATGCAAAAAGTCAAAAATATCAACATTCTCAGTCACTTGTGAAGACACACTTTCGTGTACAAAAGGCTTCATCAAGCTACAGTGAAAAATTATATGCTCAATTGTCAGGTTACTAAAGCATATGCACTTGACATTAGAACAATACTTGGTCCGTAATGAATTTGATAATAGTCTGAGAGCTAAACTCAGAATTGGTCTGTGAATCGGACCAAAGTCTGAGAGAGTCAACTGACGAGGTTTTAGACTTGAATTCAAGCACCTATAAAAGTATCTTTCTAGTATATTGCTTATTTCCTTGTATGACAATGGGCAATATACTTTTATACTATCAATATGATTTTTTGCTCCCCTTTTTGCTGCCCTGTCTGCTTGGTCGTTATAACGGAATCCAGTGTGGGATGGTATCCAACAAAAATCAACATTTGTACCCTTCACAAATAGGGAGTGCAATAAATACCTAATTTCAAGCAATAAATCTTCTCTTTGATTATTCTCAAAAAGGAGCAAACCTTTTAAGACAGATTGAGAATCAACACAAAATAGGATATTACTTACTATGATTGGCATATCAACAACATGATTTAAAGCCATAAGGATGGCCACCAATTCAGCTGTAAAAATTGAATGTCCCTTACCTAAATAATATGATTTTTCTGTTTTTAGGTCAGGAATGACAAAAGCAGATCCTGCAATTGGTGTGTGTGTGTGTGTGTGTGTGTGTGTGTGTGTGTGTGTGTGTGTGTGTGTGTGTGTGTGTGTGTGTGTGTGTGTGTGTGTGTGTGTGTGTGTTCGATCTTCAGATTAACGTCTTTTCACTGATAATAGACATGTCGTGTACGTGTGTTTGTGTGTGAAAGATGGCGGGTGGTGGTGAAAGTATGATGCGCAAGGAAAAGACAAACCGGCACAGTGAAATTATCAATCACTAAATATGACTCGGCCAACTTGAGATTGGGTCTGGAGCTTTTGGACGTCCATGCCACCACTGCACAGATGCGTGCAAGACACCAGATAATTGCTGCCATTGATTTAAACACTCCAGGAACATTTCTTGCTGGAGACAGACTGTAAGAAGACAAGCCGAGGGGAAACGTACCTCACAAGTATCGGTAATTTTCGCACTGACTACTCGAATGTCAATGAGCTACGAAACAGTCACCGAAAACGCCACCTTCAAACGTACAGAAGGAAAACGATTGTGATTAAATACGTGATCCGGCCAGCGAGGGACTAGTTGTTCAGCGGCCCCTAACATGAAGCCGAATCCTGCAAGGAAACCCTAACCTCAGGCACTATCTGCCAAATGTCGCTGCCATTAATGTATGTTCGTAAAATATATGTTGAATTTATTTGACTGACCAAATATTCAAAGTGAATGGATTGGCCAATGATCTGTTAGAATTTCTCCTCTCCCCTCTGTTCCCCCTCCTCCACCACCTTACCCTCCATTCTTCTAAATTTTCTTCTTCTTCTTCGTGTTTTTCTTCTATTAGGCCAATTACTTTGGTGATAATAAATTTAATCTCATGTTAATATTGATATTAGCATTATTTTACTACATTATGTACTGTTTGTTTATTTGTTTTATTTCATTATTTCATTACTTACTGTTTATTAATGTTATTTGATACAAGTCATAATATGGTTCATCAGCCCGTCATGATAAAATTGAAGTGCAACGTTGTGAGCACAGTATAAGCTTTAAGCTTGTTGATGCTCTTTTGTTATTCATTGCATTGTAATCATGTGTATTGTTGAATAATTAAAGATTATTTAAACCAAGAACGAAAGCAGAAAAAACATCACAGGGAACCATGCTCACAGGAGACGGACTGTCAACACAGCAATCAAAACAAGCCAAAAGGAAATGAATTAAACATCCCCTGCAAATCGAACAGACTACTCGAATGCCTTTGAAAAAGGAAATAATTTAATTACAGTGTAAATGCGACAGATCCTACTCTTTCCTTTCTATCGCCGACCAGCCCTGGCTCAAACAGGAAAATGAAATCAATTGAGCTTTGAGCTAGAAGATTGATTCAACATGTTGCAAGGATTTTGAACGTATTGACATTCTCTCTGTGTGTGTGTGTGTGTGTGTGTGTGTGTGTGTGTGTGTGTGTGTGTGTGTGTGTATGTATATGTGTGTGTGTGTGTGTCCGTCAGTGCGTATGTGTGTTTTCCTCTCGCTCAAAACCACACAGAAAGACAGGAGTGGGTTTTTTTGGTTCATCGTTGAACTTTGTGAGTTGTCTTTTCCTAAACTATCTAGATTATTATGTTAACCTATATCTTGTATATAAAGACGCTTTCTACGACCAACTTAAGATTCGGTCTCGAACCTTCCGACATCCATGCCCTCACAGCAGGTTCATATGGAAGAGACCAGATCTCTGCTGCCACTGAATTGAAACCGACCTCCCTCTCTCTCTCTCCCTTTCTCTCTCTCTTTATATATATATATATATATATATATATATATATATATATTATATACTTGTATATGATAGTGTGTGTAGTAGTAGTAGTCTTCAGTTTAACGGGGGGGGGGGGGCAGGGCGGAGCGTGGAGGTGGGAACGGTATTGGGCAGAGGGTGATGAATGATGTGTGTGTATGTGTGTGTGCGCATATGTGTGAGGGGGTGGGGTGGGGAAAGATACAGAGCAGTGTGTGTGTGTGTGTGTGTGTGTGTGTGTGTGTGTGTGTGTGTGACTACTCCCAGGAACCATGTCTGCTGGAGACATACTGCAAGAATAAGGGAATCAGACAATCCAATGGGCAAAGAACCACATAGGTATTTAAGTTTTGCACTGACCACTCGAATGCCAATGTACAACAAAATAGTTGCCCGAAAGGCCAACTAAAACGTGCAGAAGAAAATGATAAAATTTAATGAAGTCACCTGGCCAGCCAGGGACCGTTCAGCAGATGCTAGCATGACACCTACACTCACCTAGGTAAATAAAGACCCAGAAAACCTAATCAGACCTGACAAAGTAATTCACAGACCTGGGCGATCACATAACTTGGGGCATGTGAACTCGGCAAAGAAAATCATGTTTTCAATTGTCGGGCAACATTTTGGCGAAAGCTCTGGCAGTTTTATATGTGTTTTTTTTTTTCTCTCTCGGTCGTTTAGGGTTTACAAATCATGTGTGAAGTATTAACTCTTTCCATACGAACGGTGAAAGAGACGACGTTAACAGCGTTTCAGCCCAATTACCATCATCAAAATATTGCAAGCGGAAGGCTCTTATACTGAAGACGTGAATGTTGACAAAGAATACCACAATTCTGACGACGGAAGCTAAAGGTTGGGTCATTCAGACACCCACTGGACATCCGAGGGGTCTGTGTAGAGGAGAAGAGAGGACTGGCCGTACTGAGTGAGTTAAATCAAAAGTTCCAAGTAAACATGTACCACCAGAAATAATACCCTGGGTGACTCTCCTGTCTGCAGGGTCGGCGGAGTCCTCTCCTTTCCACCCCCCTCCTGCAACTACACAATCCTCACCAACGAAAAATATAGTTTCATAAAGAGAAATGAACTACGTATCTACTGTAACTCTCACAAACTAAGTGATTTCAAGTAAGAAAGGAAATACTGTCATTACAATGTACATGTGCCAGATCCTACTCTATTCTTTCTATCACCGACCAGCTCTGGCTCAAACAAGAAAATGAAACCAATGGAGCTTTGCACTAACAGACTGATTTAACATATGGTTCCAGAGTTTTGATACATATGTGTGTGTGTGTGTGTGTGTGTGTGTGTGTGTGTGTGTGTGTGTGTGTGTGTAAGTGTGTGTGTGTGTGTGTGTGTGTGTGTGTGTGTGTGTGTGTGTGTGTGTGTGTGTGTGTGTGTGTGTGTGTGTGTAAGTGTGTGTGTGTGTGTGTGTGTGTGTGTGTGTGTGTGTGTGTGTGTGTGTCTGTCTGTCTGTCTGTCTGTCTCTCTCTGCCTGTGCACGTGCGTGCGTGCATAAGTAAACACTCCCAGGAACCATACTTGCCAGAGAGACTGTAAGAAGACTGGAACCGGAAAAGTCGAGAGCCAGTAAACCACACAAGTATATGTAATTTTCACACTGACTACCTAAATGCCATCTTTAACACCACCGTGAAGCCAGTACTACTGTATGGAGCTGAAACCTGGAGAACCACTGCCACAACCATGAAGAAATTCCAGACTTTCATCAACACCTGTCCGAGAACAATACTACGAATCCGCTGGCCAAATACCATCAGTAACCGAGACATATGGCAGCGAACCAACCGACAGCCTGTGGAAGAAGACATCCTCCGAAGACGCTGGAGGTGGATTGGCCACACCCTCAGAAAACCTGCATCCAACATCACACGACAGACCCTTACCTGGAACCCTCAGGGGAACAGAAAAAGAGGCCGTCCAAAGAACAGCTGGCAACGAGATCTGGAGACAGACATCAGGAGGATGGGCCAAACCTGGGGACAGCTGGAGCCACTCGCCCAGGATCGGGGTGCCTGGAGAGCTCTCGTTGACGGCCTACGTCCAAGACGGGACCACAGGTGTAGATAGATTGAGTCAGACTCAAATACCTAAGTACAACGAAATAGTTACAGAAAAGGCCAAACAATAAAAAAAACTACGTGACCCGGCCAGCCAGGGACTGTTCAGCGGCCCCCTAGCATGATGCCGAATCCTGCAGGGAACCTTGGAAATAACCCTATCAAACTACCATTTTTTGTTGGGGATAGTGGTGGTGGTGGTGGTGGAAGTACAGGAACGGGGTGGAGAGGAGACGCTATAAGTATTCAACCGACCCAGGAGACGAGAGAGCCACCCAGGGTGTTATCTCTGTAGTGCATGTTCACATGGAACTTTTGACTTATCATTTCACATATAATTTGCAAACGCTAAACGACTGAGAAATAAATGATACCTTTGATAAAACTGCTAGAGCTTTCGCCAAAATGTTGAACATTGATATGATGTGTTCTGCAGCTGGATAACTTCTGTGCACGTGTGTGAATTAGTACGTGTGTTCATCTGTGCATGGTGTGTGTGTTGGTGTGTGTGTGTGTGCGTGCGTGCGTGCGCGTGTGTGTGTGTGTGTTTCTTGTATGTGTGTATACAAACACAGGAACCATGATTGCCGGAGACAAGACAAGACAAAGACAAGACAAAATCTTTATTAAGATTAAGAGACAGACTGTAAGAAGGCGGGAATCGGACAAGCTGATAGCAAAAGAACCACACAAGTATTATAACTTTTGCACCAATCAACTCGCATGCCAACGAGCACCGAAATATTGTTGAAAAGGCCAACATTCAATACGCAGAAGAAAACTAATTATGAATTAAATGACCCGGCCAGCCAGTGACCGTTCAGCGGTTCCTAGCATGATGCCGAATCCTGCAGGAGACTCCCAACCTCAGGCACTATCAATAAAATCTCCATGCCATTGACGTGAAACAAAAGTAGGATAACATGGCCGGGAACAATGCTCACCTATTACGGACTGTAAACACTGTAATCGGACTGTTTACGGACTGTAAACACAGTAATCGAGACAAATCAAAGAGAAACGAACCCCGTATCTATTGCAAATCTCATGGACTACTTGAAATCTAGTGAAAAAGGAAATAATTTCATTACTTTGTAAATGTGTCGGATCCTGCTCATTTTCTTTATATCACTGACCAGCCCTGGCTCAAACAAGAAAATGAAATCAACTGGGCTTTGAGCTAGAAGATTGATTCAGCATATGTTTCCAGAGCTTTGAACGTATGGACATCCCCCCTTACTCTGTGTGTGTGTGTGTGTGTGTGTGTGTGTGTGTGTGTTTCTTCTGTATGTGCATGTAAACACATGTGCCATGCTCGCCAGAGACAGGCTGTCAGAAGACAGGAATCAGACAAGCCGAGGGCCAATGAACTACACAAGTATTGTAGTTTTCGCACTGACTACTCGATTGCCAAATAACGACGATATAGTTGCCGAAAAGACTAACTTTCTATTCAGCGGTCCCTAACATGACCCCTACACTAACCTGGGGGAAAAAACACACCTCATTAGACCTGACAAAACAATAAAATCAGAAGAGCAAAGACCTAGCTGATCACAGATGTAGGGGAACATAAGGATGACATTTTTTTCGTGCAGTAAAAGAATATAAGCTACGTGACCCGGCCAGCCAGGGACCCATTCAGCGGCCCCTTGCATGATGCCGAAAATCCTGCAGGGAATCTTATTAACCAGGACACTACCAATCTACCCGGTAGCGGTGGCGAAGTTGCCGGAACGGGGTGAGGAGGAGACGCTAAAACTCCTCCACCAACCCAGCGGACAAGAGTGTCGTTTAGGGTGTTCTTGTTCCTGATGGTGTATGTCCACTTGGAACTTTTCACTTTTACACTCCACATATGACTGGTAAACAATAACGACTGATTTTTCTTTTCTTTTCTTTTTACAGCTGATAAAACTTCTAGAGCTTATTCTGAATTGTTGCTGACAATAGAAGATATGTCTTTTACAGCTCGATAATTTGTGTGCATATGCATGCATGTATGTGTGTGCATGCGTGAGTGCGTGTTGTGTTTAGTGTGTGTGCGTGGATGTGTGTGTAAACACACCCAGGAACCATACTCGCCAGAGACTGTATGGAGAAGAGATCATACAAGCCGAGGGCAAACATACAACTCAATAAATTTTCGCACCGACTACTCGAAAGTCAATGAACGACGAAACAGTTGCCGAAAACGAAACCTGAAAACGTGCCAAAGATAAACAATTATGATCAAGGTGATCCGGCCAGCAAGTGACCGTTCAGTGGTCCCTAGCGTGATGCCGAATTCTGCAGGGTATCCCTGGTGGTGGTGTGTCCATCGAGATCGATGATGACCATCGTTGTCATCCAGCTGGGGTATGGGGGGAGGGTGGTGGTGGGGTGGGGGGAGGATGCTCATGAATCTATCTGTGAATGCGCAGATGGCTGAATAGTCCAATCTGCGCACGAAATGTTCGCTGACAGTTGGGGCAGACAAAGACAGGCATACCATTGTCAGGGAGCTTGTTTGCCCGTGACTTTCTGGCCTGCCTCTTCTGAACAGCTGCAGCAGTCCTGTTGGCCTCGCACAACTCGCAACTCGTATCCCTAACCTCAGGCACAATCCACCAAATATCGCTGTCACGATGTAAAAAGAAAAGAGAAAAAAAAAGAAGAAATAACATCGCTGGGAGACGGACTCTGAATGCGGCAACCAAAACAAGCCAAACAGAAACGAACTACGTGTCTACTGCAGCTCTCACTGATCATTTGAATGCCATTAAACAAGGAAAGACAAGACCATTAATGAATTCAGCTGTAACTACAATATTGATTCAACATATGTTTCCATAGTTTTGAACGTATGAACATCCTCCGCTCACCCTCTCCGTGCGTGCGTGTGTGTGCGTGCGTGCGTGCGTGCGTGCGTGCGTGCGCGCGTGTATGTGCCGTTTTTCACAGTGGTCTCAACACATGCCACGGAGAGATAGCTTGTCATGTTCGGCATTTTTCCAACAGCGGATTTGACTTTCAATCAACCGCCACGGCTAGGAAATATGTGTCCGAAAAAGGCGCTCTGAAGTTCCCTTCTCAAAGCCTCTTTACTACAGGACCCACAAACGGAAAATACGGACTGAAGAACTGTTCCGTTTTTTGAGAGCATTCAGTTCCGATTCAGATTCAGATCCATGCCCGCAACGTTGAGAAAAGTATGGCGATGAGTGGTGTTTTCAAACGGATTCTCTCAAGCAAACAGTTCGCTGCGTTTTGAATTAAGTAAGAATTCAAACCGTTTGG
>NC_134883.1:12362809-12365309 GCF_041734735.1 Babylonia areolata
CTCAAGCACGTGGGTGAAACATGCCCCCCGTGTGCCTCTCAGCTCAGCACGCTCCAGTGAGTGCACCTAATCATGGGTTATCAAAGAGGAGAAGGATGACAAAGGAAAGTTTTTAATGAAAATGAACAAATAAACAATTTGATCAGTAAATAAGGGCAGTTCGCAATGTGTCAGTTTCAGTTTCAGTAGCTCAACTGAGGAGGCGTCACTGCGTTCGGACAAATCCATAATATACGCTACACCACATCTGCCAAGCAGATGCCTGACCAGCAGCGTAACTCAACGCGCTTAGTCAGGCCTTGAGAAAAAGAAAAGAAAAAAGAGAAAAATACATAAACAAAAGAACTACTATTAATAATAATAATATGTATAAGGCGCAAAAAATTGATGAAGTCAACTATAAGCGTACAAAAAAAGAGAACTAACTAACTAAAATAAAATAAATGAATAAATGAATGAATGAATTAATAATAATAATAATAATAATAATAATAATAATAAAATAAACAAAATTAATAAATAAATAAATGTGTAAGAAAGCGCTGAATGCTACCCCCCCCACCCCCGTCTCCCCTCCCCCTTTCCCCCGAATGGCCACGCTTTCTTGCAGTCTTCGGGACGACCACATTTTCGATTCTCGCAATAATTATACGAAGCATCAATGGACAGCAGAATCAGACCCAAAATTCATTCAGTAAGGCCACCCCCCCCCCCGCCCCCCCTCCTCCTCCTCCCCCCTCCTCCCCTCCTTCCACCCCCCATCTGATGGGGTTTGGCCAAAACTATCATCTATTTTCTTAATGGGAAGAAATTAAGTTCAACAGCACATGAAAACGAAAACACAGATGCCATTTTTTTTTGTAATACTTAGCTGGTATAAACTGAAATCTAAGATAATCGAGGGCAGGACAACAGAGCGCAAAATGAACTTCAGTCTCAGTGGCATTTCTGCACAATGACCATTTCATTATGTTTACACTGTGTTCTTTATATCTAAAATTTATGTATCGCTGTGTATTGAATTCCAGATCGAAATCTTATAAGCATTTAGCTAACATATTCATTCAAATCAAATATGAGGTGAGGTCCAATATCATGATTGTTTTAATATTTCTGTATTCCAAGAATCAGTCGCTATTTTCAATGTGGCTGTTAAAGTCTTGCCAACCACAATCAACAAGTCTTTCTTTGAGGATCTTTGAAAAATGAAAAAAAAAAAAAAAAAAAAAAAAAAAAAAACGAGTTTACACAGCCCACCCCATCATCTTCCCCACACGTGAAAGAAACTGTAGGTCACTAATGTATAAGGAACCTTAGAAGCCTAATTATTTTCCCACTTTATTAACTGAACCTGATATCATTTTATAGGTCTTGAAAGGCGGTCTGTTCTCTCATTCATATCAGTTTCAACCAGTATCAAATAACAGATATGCCCGAAGTAATAGTTATCGGAAACATGTCTATTTCGCCATAAAATCATCTGTTGTTCGAGTGCCGATTCCTAGATTTTTTTTTTTTCTACATGAATAGTTGAACACTATCTTCTGCAGAAGAGGCTTTGAAATCCAAACCCCATAGTTCTGAAGCAGAAAAAAAAATGGATTGCATCCGGTTATCAAACAATTCAAGGAGCAGTCTAGAAGAATTGAAATCCGGTTTCACAATTTACACATGATACAAAAGGCACCCTTGTTTACCCCTGTGTGAGGTGAAACTCAGTTTAGCAGAGGATAACAACAGTCATATATGAATGTTATCATAAAACAACATTACAATTTACTCTTACCCATATCAACTCGAAGCTGTAAATGAGATGCAGCAATGTACAATTCGCAATATCCACAATTGTTCCCCTCAAGACGAAATGAGCAGTGTTCACAACAAGGCGCGGACGTACACTCCGTCAGTCACACAGGGGAGTGGAGGGGAAGTAATGGAGATATTGCCTTTTTCTTTCTTTCTTTCCTCCATTTTTTTTCTGTTTTCTTTTTATTTTATTAATTCATTTATTCGCTCACTCACTCACTCACTCATTCATTCACTCTGTCTTCCTTCCCTTCCTATTCTTCCTCCTTTCTATCCCTTTTGACGCTTCTATTCCTTCCTTCTTTTCTTCTTTTTCTTTCTTTCTTTCGCTCATTTTCTTTCCCTGTCACAGTCAGCCAGTCAGTCAGTCAGTAAATCAATCTATCAGCCTGTGATTTTTTTTTTCTCCTTGTAACTTTCTTTCTTCATTCTTTTACATTGTCTGGCAATATCTCGTTCCATTGTTTTTGTCCCTTTTTTATTTATTTAATCTTTTTTTTTTCTCGTTGCTTACAAACTAGACAAGTCGATGACTGCTGTGTCACCAGGTCTTCTTGGGAGTGAATCTAACGCTGAGGTCATTGAGTCAGCAAAAAACAAACAGGAAGTAAAAAAAAAAAAAAGTCCGACGCCGGAAAGGGTGAGGGGAGGGTGGGGGTTAGGGTGGAGGTGGTTGTGGTGGTGGATAAGTGGG
>NC_134883.1:12370309-12375309 GCF_041734735.1 Babylonia areolata
CAATTGTTTTTTCCACATCTCTCTCAGTCTGATAGGAAACAGTACAGGGGGGGGAGGGGGGTGTTGTTGGTTTGTGTGTGTGTGTTTGTGTGTTTGTGTGCGTGTGTGTGTGTGTGTGTGTGTGTGTGTTGTGTGTGTGTGTGTGTGTGTTGTGTTTGTTTTTTTTTGTGTGTGTGTGTGTGTGTGTGTGTGTGTGTGTGTGTGTGTGTGTGTGTGTGTGTGTGTGGTTATTTGTTGTTGTTGTTGTTGTTTATTGTTTATTGCAGTTTTTTTTTCTTAAACTCAGGACCCTAGCCAAAGCGTATAAGTAGCAAATACCACACCATACGCAGCAATTGACAATCCTCTTCTCTCTCTCTCTCTCTCTCTCTCTCTCTCTCTCTCTCCAGTGATAGAAACAGGCCTCCTCCCCAGTCACACTGTGCCCATGTGGCAAGACTAATTGCCCCTCCTGTGTTCCTCAAACATCGGTTTTCCCCGCAATAACGAGTGATCACCCCCCTCGCCTCCATAGCCCCTCCCCACCCCCCTCAATGTTGTCTGTCTGAAGTCAGTAAATTGTTCCTTCGTCTGTGGGAATTTTTTTTTTTTTTTTTTTGGTGTCGTTTGTTACTTTCTTTATATATATATATATATATATATATATATATATATATATATATATATACTTTCTCCTTGAAAGAGGTTAAGAGAGTGACCACACAGTAATGTAGATGGGGAAGATGGTGAAGATGGTGGGTGGTTGATGGAAAAACCACAAAGTACAAACAATGGTACAGATTGACAGTTAAACAGATGTAGAAATGGTGAAGAAAAAGAAAGAAAGAAAGAAAGAAAAAAAGATTTCATTTTATCATCAAAGATATTACAAACCTCATTTACAGTAGATAACGCAACGCACACACCCCCCCCCCCTGCCCCCCCGCCCCCCCGCCCAAACCCCCCAACCCCTCCTGAAATTTACAACTTGTTCAAACCAGCAGAAATACTGCGTGTTTCACGTGCTGTCAACTCGAGGCACTTAAGAGAGAGAGAGGGAGAGAGAGAGTGTGTGTGTGTGTGTGTGTGTGAGAGAGAGAGAGAGAGGGCGGTCGAAAGGGAAAGAGACAGAGACATTCAGACAGAGACATACATTCAGACAGACAGACACAGTGAGATTGATACGCAGAGACTGAGAAAGAGATAGGAGAGAGACAGAGACAGACAGAGCGGTAAAATAAAATAGCCTAGCCCTTGCGCTTGTGTCGGGGAATCGAACCGAGGTATGACCCTCGCTCGCTTCCTATGATGATTATAGTCAACCTTTCTCCTTTTCCTTCTTCTTCATTCGTGGGCTGCAACTCCCACGTTCACTCGTATGTACACGAGTGGGCTTTTACGTGTATGACCGTTTTTACCCCGCCATGTAGGCAGCCAAGCTCCGCTTTCAGGGGGGTTCATGCTGGGTAAGTTCTTGTTTCCATAACCCACCGAACGCTGACATGGATTACAGGATCTTTAACGTGCGTATTTGATATTCTGCTTGCGCATAAACACGAAGGGGGTTCAGGCACAATCAGGGCTGCTCATAATTATGTTGACCTGGGGGATCGGAAAAATCTCCACCCAGGCGCCGTCACCGAGATTCGAACCCTGGACTCTCAGGTTGAAAGTTGAACGTTTTAACCACTCGGCTATTGCGCCCGTCAGTCAGCCCTGTCTAAACCACCACGCTACCACTCGACTCCACCAACCACCATCAGCTTTCTGCGTCTACAGGAGGAGATACTGTGATGAGGGTACAAGAGGGTACCTTCCCCTTATGAAATGAATAGGGATGGGCAAATATTTATACCCCACTAAGCGTCAGATTCTGCGCTGATCCAGTGGTGTTTTGACGTTGAAAGGCAGTTCAGCGCGGTTCTTCTCTGGTGCATGCTGATGATGATGGGAAAAAAAAAAGCAAAAGGTGTGGGGAAAGCGGAGAGAGAGACAGAGAGACAGAGAGGGATAGAGAGAAAGGAGAGAGAGAGAGAGAGACTGAGACAGAGGCAGAGACAAAGACAGACAGCGAGACACCGAGAGAAACAGACGGAAAGAAACAAAGAAAGAGGCACAGAGAGAGAGAAAAAGGGTCCGACACAGAGAATGTTGGGGGATGGGGGTGGGGGAGGGGGGACAGATTAAATGAACGAAGGACAAAGAGAGCAGGGAAAGAGATAAGAGGAACGAGAGAGAGGTGAAAATACACACACACACACACGCGCGCGCGCGCGCGCGCGCGCAAACACACACACACACACACACACACACGCACGCACACACACGCACAGAGAGAGAGAGAGAGAGAGAGAGAGAGAGAGAGAGAAGGAGCGAAAAAGAGAGACAGGGATAGAGACACAGTGGAAGACATGGACGGAGACAGAGACAGATACCAAGAATGAGTTAGTTAACAACAACAAAAACAACAACAACAACAACAACAATAATAACAATAATAATAATAATAATAATAATAATAATAATAATGATGATGATGATGATGACAAACGAGACAGAAAGAAAAAAGGTAGTCGGGACGAAAATAATTTTTAAAAATCTACAGAAAATGAGAGATAGACAGAGACAGACATAAAGAGAGAGAAAAACAGACAGACAGACAGACAGGAAGGCAGACGGAGACATGACTAGAGACAGAAAGAGAGGGAGAGCGAGAGAGAGAGACTGAGAGAGTGAAAGAAAGAAAATGATAAAGAAAGACAGAGTCAGAGAGACACGGAGATGGACACATAGTTCTCAGGCTGGCAGTCACTGGGGAACATTATTCACTTGCAGATTGTGCACAAAGAAATATCTTCGAAATCATATTGTCACTCAGAGAGAACTCAGAACTCATAACTCAGAGCTCAAAACGTTTTTTTTTATTCAAGGATTAAGATTTTAGGCATGGCGCATTCTTCGAATCTGTCCTTGCTAATCTACATCAGTTGCAATAGCACATATATATTTAATGAAAAGAGGAGAAAGAGAGAATTAAAAAAAAGTCCTGCAGAAAGAAAAGGATAAAAAAAAAAAAGGCACACGCGTACGCACACGCACACACACAGACACACAGACACAGACACAGACACATACACACACACACACACACACACACACACACACACACACACATTGACAGATGGATGAGAGAGGTTGAGAGAAAGAGAGAGAGGGGGGTGGGGAGGGAGGAGAAGATAAATATGTCATCAGTATCGACAACCGAGAGAGAGAGAGAAAGAGAAAGAGAGGACGGGACGGAGGAGAGACACTGGAAAATAAAAAGCAAAGAGAAACACAAACAGTGAGAAAGACAGCCCCTCAGACAAAATTGTCAAAGACAATCATGGTTCCGGACCTAATTGCCGAGGAGCATCGGTAACCTATCTCCCCCTAGTTGAAGCTACCCCTCTTTTATGACGACAGGAACATCATCAATGACGCACACTACAAGATGAGACGGTGACGTCCATACGAACAATAAACAGGTCACCGGTACCTCTCAACCTCTCACAGTCACCAGAAATGACGTCAGCGCCAGTGACTGACTGTCACTGTCATCACCAGAAAGTAAATCAGAAGCTGTTCCTCCTTCATCAGCAAGCCTCCCTCTGACGTCAGACTTTCCGGAGATTTCTCCGACTATGGGTCCATTCTCCAGGATTACGTAATATGTTTGACACGCTTCTTTGATTGTAGGATTAAATTAACGGAATCTGCAAAGACGTACATAAAAAGTAGATTATAATTTTTTAAGAAAAAAAGAGGGAATACACAAACAGTAATGAAATGAAGATGCCTGGATAATCGATTGATAAGCAATATGTGACAGTAGTGTTGCTGACCTTGTACTAAATCGTATTCTACAGTGTGCAAGCTGTGTGTCAGTCACACCACTTTCATTCGCTTGATTCAGGGCTGTGTGCTGTTCTATAGTAAAACACCTCATAAAAGCCACTCTGTGTGGTCCTGTTTTGGTGTGAAGAGAGTGTGAACCTACCCAACACCTACCCTACCTTACCCCCTTCTTACAACTTGGCGTCGCCGACAGGATCAGCAGGTGAGGTGTCACTATAGCTTTAGCAGCACACAGTCCCACACAGCCCAACCAAGTCTGACAGAGCCCAAAGATGACAACCCCAGTACCATAGCGCAGGAGTTTCCCATGGGATGGTATGCAGTACCCACACTGCCAGTATTCACTGGTGAGCCAGGCGAGTTGTCGGCTGAGGACTTTGTCACTGAGGTGAGGAGGGTCCTGGCTGCATACCCCATGGGAGACGAGATGGCTGCCTACTTTGTATACAGCCATCTGCAGGGAACCGTATGCAGGGAGCTGATGCTGCGGGACCTTGAGGAGACCAACACCCCAGAGAAGGTGATCAACATTCTGCTGAGGGTGTTAGGTGACGGGCGGCGTGTCACTACACTGCTGTCCATGTTTTTCAGTAGGAAGCAGCAGCCAGAGGAGTCCATCATGGACTACTCTCATGCTCTGTGCAACATGGAGAGAATCATCCAGATGAAGAGCACTGGTACCCTCACCACTGAGATGCTGAGGGACCACTTCATCGATGGCCTATGGAACCCCCTGCTGAAAAGGGAGCTGTGCCACGTAGTGAGGCGGGAGCCTCAGATCACCTTCATCCAGCGAGGGATGAAGCCCTGAGAGAGATTGTGGCGAGAGCTGGAGGAGGACCAACATTGGCATAAAGGAATTGTTTGAGGTCCATTCGGCTGCAATGAGGACATTGCCTTGAAAAGCTGGGGATGGGTGTTACAGTGTGCAAGCTGTATGTCAGTCACACCACTGCTGTTCTATAGTAAAATACCTTATAAAAGCCACTCGATGTGGTCCTGTTTTGGTGTGAAGAGAGTGTGAACCTACCCAGCACCTAGCCTACCCCTACCTCCTTCTTACACATATAAATTCTGACATGTTTATCCCGTTCGTCAAATACACACACACACACACACACACA
>NC_134883.1:12377809-12387809 GCF_041734735.1 Babylonia areolata
AAACACAAACATGAAACCACAGACAAAAAAACAACAACAAACAAATAAACAAAACAAAAAGAACACACACACACACACACACACACACACACACACACACAAAAACCAACCTGCAATAACCCGTTGCATGTAGGGGGCTATGATACTGCAGAAAGAAACAAAGAAACAAAGAAAGAAGGACAGAAAGAAAAGAGAAATAGCGCCGAGTGTTCGTTGAGCGAAACACATCTGTGAGACAGTAGAGAGAAAAGAAACAGCAACAGCGTTACAAGTTTATTCAGGAAAACAAAACACAACAGTTGACTGGGCTGTCGCGCGCGCGCGCACACGTGCACACACACACACACACACACACACACACACACATATATATATATATATATATATATATATAAACACACGCGCGCGCGCTCGCGCACACACGCACGCAAACACACACACACATATTCACACACACACACGCGCGCGCGCTCGCGCACACACGCACGCACGCACACACACACACACACACACACACACACACACACACACACACACACGCATACACACACACGAACGAACGAGACACGTCCTGCGGGATGCAAGGCACACCAGAATAACACTTATTTTCTTTCTTTCTTTTTCTTTTCTTTTCTTTTTTTCTTTTTCTTTTTTCTTTGCTGCCCCCATCATCTGCACCACTTCTGTGTTATTCTACCCCCCATACACAACCACACCTGGGTTCGTTTGTCGCGGTCTCAGCTTCGGCGGTTCACAGGGAACCATCGATGTTAGGTCACTAGGAGGCCACACACCAGAGTACGCCCTGCACTGCTGCTGAACTACTTCTCCCCCTCCACTTGACCTTGAGAGGTGGTCTGGACGCTAGTCATTCGGATGAGACGATAAACCGAGGTCCTGTATGTAACATGCACTTAGCGCACGTAAAACATCCCACGGCAACAAAAGGGTTGTTCTTGGCAAAATTCTGTAGGAAAATCCACTTCGATTGGAAAAAAATAGATAAAACTGCAGGCAGGAAAAAATACCCCACAAAAATGGGTAGCGCTGTCAGTGTGTCTCCCTGGGGAGAGCAGCCCGAATTTCACACAGAGAAATCTGTAGTGACAAAAAAAGAGAAATACAATACAATACATGACCAGTAGCATAAGCGAACGCGCTATGCGCTAGTCATACCTTGGGTGCATGCATATATATATATATGTGTGTGTGTGTGTGTGTGTGTGTGTGTGTGTGCACCTATCAGAGTGGAATTTTTCTACAGGTGTTTTGTGAGACGGCAACACTTTTCTTGGTAAGTGCCTGCTGCACACGGGACCTCGGTTTATTATCTTATCGGAAAGACTAAACGCTCAGTTATGATTTTCCGATCTATACATCTCTCCATGTCCGTCCCTCGTCCCCCGCCCGCCCCTCTGTCTCTGTGAGTCGATCTTTCAATCTCCATCTCTGTCTATGTGTGTGTTGGTGGGTGGGGGAAGAGGTGAAGATGTGGCAGTGGTGTGCGTTCAGGTGTGTGCGTGCTTTCGTACTTGCGTGTGAGTACCTTAGATGTTGTGTCGTTTTGCTGTTGTTATTTCTTCTTCCCTCACTGATTTTCTCTGCAATAGTTTCTCAATCCCTTTGAACCATCCTTTTTTTTTATTTATTAATTATTCTTCTTTCCCTGTCTTCCATTTTCTCCAATCAAAACTTGGAAGAAAAAAACTGTTGAGAGCGGAAATCGAACCTAGACCTTCAAAGGGTAGGTAAGTGTTTTAGTCTTTCTTCCACCTCCTTCCTTTTAAAATCACACACAGAGATTATAGAGAAGAAAAGCTGCGAAAGTAAAAACAAAACTAAACGAAGCAAAAACAAAACAAAACTAAACCAAATTATGACATGAAAAAAAAGAAGAAGAAAAAAGAAAACCCAAAACACTCAATTACAAAATATATATTATTAGCCAGATTGTAGAAACAAACGAACGAGCAAAAGTTTCATTACATATACAGTGAATAAAAAGAAAAGAAAAGAAACCACACAAAAATCGACAACACAACAGTGAGACTTGCAGAAAAACCCCCCCCCCCCCCCCCCCCACCTCACCCCCTAAAAAAAAAGGGGGGGGGGGAGAAAGCCGGCAACAACAATACTGTTAGCATGTTCGTGCACGCTAGCAGCTCACTTGAGGCACGGGATAGTAGTGACAGAGCGACCAAAAAAGCTTGGCAGGCAGGCAGATCTGCTTTGCGGGATATCCTGAGAGAGGCCGTGACGAGCCTGGCACGGATCACGCGATCCTGTCTTCCGTGCGTCCTCCAGTTACACTTTACACGTCACCAAAGATGGACGAGTTCAACGCAGGGTTGCAGTATATAGGGGATGTGTGTGTGGGGGGCGAGGGGGGGCGGTTGTGGGGATGAGGGGAGGGAATATAGCTTAGTATGTGTATGTGGTGGTGGTGGTGGGGGGGAGGGATGCTGAGGAGGGGGGAGGGGGGTGCTTTATTTTCTAGGAGTTCCGTGCTTGTCGAGCAAGGCACCAGTAGTGGGCATAAAAAATATGGTTTGTTTCTTTTTTGTGAGGGGTGGTGTACGCCCCCTCCCTCCACACCTCCTCCTCACCCCCCACTTTTGCCCCTGCCTTTTTCTTTTTTTGTGTGACTGTGTGTGTGTGTGTGTGTGTGTGTGTGTGTGTGTGTGTCCATCTGTGCGTCAGTCTTTTCTGTCCCTTTCACTTTCTTTGTTTCTCTGTTTCACCGTATCTCTCCATCACCCCCCCCTCGCCCCCCCCCCCTCTCTCTCTCTCTCTCTCTCTCTCTCCTCTCCCCCATTTCTCTCTTCTATGAATCTCCATGTTTGTCTTTTTTTCTTTCCACCTCTTTCTCTATCTATCTATCTATCTATCTATCTATCCATGTCTGTCCCTCGAGCCTGCCCCTCTGTCTATCTCTGTGCGTCTTTCTCTCAATCTCTATCTCTATGTGTGGGTAGGGTGGGAGGGGGGGGGGGCGGGAGAGGGAGGGGTGAAGATGTAGGAGTGGAGTACGTTCCGGTGTGTGCGTGCTTTTGTACTTACGTGTGAGTACCTTAGATGTTTCCACAATGTCTTATATATATATATATAATTATATATTATAGATATATATATATATATAGATATATATAATTGTTATCTTTTCTTCCCTCGCTGACTCTCATTCTCCCTGCAATCATTTTTTTTTTTTAATTCTTTTTTTCCCTTTAAGCCATCTTTTTATTCTTTCATTGTCTTCTATTTTTCATGTTGTTGGTTCCCCCCCCCCCACACACACACACCCTATTCCGTACTCTTTAATGCAACCACTTCCGTTTTTCCAGCACATTTAAAGCCAGTCAATGGACATTGAAACTGTCGTCTACAGCTTGTACTTCGTGCAAAACGTAAACGTAGATGAGTACTTGAGTACGTATTGTGTGAGACAGGAGGGCGTGGGATGTCTTGGGGCGAGATGACCTGGCGGAGTCCATCTCTCTCCAGGCCGTTACCCACGGCCGAAGTCCCTCGTAATCTGGGTACATGAGGGTGTGGGTTCGATTCCCGCTTTCGCTCTTTCTCCCTAGTTTGAGCAGAAAACCAAAGAGACAACTGTCATCGAAAAATTAAGACGCAGAAGAAACAACAGAACGGCACTGAACAGGATGCAAACTATTCAGCCCCCATGGTGGAATACCGACACAGAGAGAGCCTGGATAGAAAAACATGCGGCTGTCAAACTTTGGCAAAAAGAAAGAACAAAACCATCTCCAGACAAAGATATTGAAACAAAAATGAAAGAAAAAACTAAACAGTTTGAAACCATTGCTCAAGAGGCCAAAAATGACAAGTGGAAACAGTTTTGCGAGGCACTCAGTTATGACTCAACATTGACAGAGTTCTGGCAATTTTATCGTCGCATGGAAGGGAAAACGTGCACAACAACAACCCCAGACATGGTAGACACTGACGGAACCAAGCTTAAGACAAACGAAGAAAAAGGATCCGCCCTGCTCAAACGTTTCATACAACAGAGCGATCAGAGAAACTTAGATGAGAAATAGAAATATGTTGAGGAGTTAAACCAAACCCTTATGCAGACTGGACCTGATGATGACTTGACAATAGATGATCTAAATGAAGCAATAGCTAAATGCAAGAAAGAATCTGCCCCTGGCCCAGACAAAGTTCGCTACTCGGACATCAAGGAACTATCGGAAGAAGACAGAAGCAAACTTTTCAATCTATATCAAAACAGTTTCCACAATGGACGTGTGCCGGAGGACTGGACACACAGCTTCTTAAAACCCATACCAAAACCAGGAAAGGACCATCATCAGGTAAGCGGCTACCGGATCCTAACCATGCAAAACATCGCTGGAAAGCTCATGGAACGCATGATAGCCAGAAAACTTGCAAGAGATCTTGAACACAGGCACATTCTCCCTTCAAATCAAGGTGGTTACAGAACAGGCAAGTCCACATGGGAAAATGCAGCTGCTTTTGCATATGAGGTATATGAAGGATTTCAAAGGAAAGAAGAAACACTAGCAGTAGCAATCGACCTTGAAGATGCCTACAATAAACTCCAGTTTGCACACCTCATGGAGCTGCTACTAAGGTATGGAGTAAGTTTGACACTGACAAGATGGATAGCAGCAGCGCTTCAGGAAAGAACCGTCGTCCTACGCCTCGGAGATTGGATGTCTGCACCTTCTAAACTATCCATGGGACTGCCACAAGGGTCTCCGCTCTCTCCTGTCCTCTACAATGTCTACACGAAGGGCCTTGCAGACTTAAACAACAATGGAATAGCTCGGGTGCTTACTCTTGCGGATGATGGCCTGGTCTTCAAAACTTCGAAAGATGCTCAGGAAAGAACCAAAGCCGTCCAGAAACAACTAAACAATATTGCTCAATGGTGCAAAGACACAGGATCTTCCATCAACCCAGCGAAAGCCCAAACGTTGCTGTGCACCCTGAACAACAGAACCGCGAGCAAAGCACCACCTTCTGTGTCATTCGATGGGATTCAGATCGAGAAAACTGAATGCCTACGCTACCTAGGAATACACTTCGACAGGATGCTGACCTTCAGAAAACATACGGAAAATACTGTACTCAAATGCAAAAAAGGCCTTTCAGTCTTAAAGGCAATGGCAACCAAAGGTATTGAACAACGCCACCTCTTCCTGCTATACCAATCACTCGTCCTCAGTGTGATCGACTACGGACTTGGGCTAACAACACCATCTCAAAGCAACCTCCTAAAATTAGAAAGAGTACAAAATGAAGCTATGAGGCTGATCCTTGGAACAACAAAAGACACGCCCACAGAAACCATGCGATACCTGCTTGACCTTCCTTCAGTGCAGGCCAGAAACAAGTTAGAACAGGTCAAGACCTACTTCAAAGCATTAGAAAACCCTCAAAACCCACTGCATGACGCAGTCAAAGAACCAAAAGGCAGCCGTCTAGGGCGAGGAAGATCATGGATGGGGCAAGCAGAAGACACAATCCAGCTAGTATGCCGACTACAAGACCTGAAAGAAACAAAAGAATGGGAGAAAAACCCCGAAAACCTCAACCATCTATTCAACACAGCCATTTCACCCACTCTAGGAAGACATTGTCGGGAATGGCCAGAGGGCAAAACTGATGCGGAAGTGAAGCTACTCATAGAAGAAAACAGTAAAGAAGAGGACATCATCATATACACAGATGGCTCAGTCACCAAAGACCAATCCGGTTGGGGATTCACTGCGAAACAAAATGGAAAAACAGTTAGGGAAGAGAATGCTGCCTTCAAAGTCACAACCTCCAGCCTAACGATGGAAGTTGAATCTGTGACACATGCCCTCCAGTGGCTATCGTCCATCCATACGCCCGGAAACCAACATGCCATGATTCTAACAGACTCAATGAACCTTATACAGAAAATTGAAAACGGAATGGGAAGCCCAGAGTGGCATAAGGCAATGCGCAACTTTCAGATAAAAAAAATCACATGGTCATACTGCCCGGGACATGCAGGAGTTAAGGGAAATGAGCGAGCTGACAGACTTGCTGGTAACGCAACACCAACGAGCGGCCTACATCTAGGAAAATCGGAAATCCTCAGAAAAGTCAAAGAATATCAAAAAGAACAGGTACAAGGCCATCACACCATCGATCGCCTCAAAGAAATAAAAGCAGAGAGCGGGAGCGGCCGTAAGTCTAACATGAAAGGTAGAGCACGATGCTTTGCAAATCAAATAAATATCGGCATCATTTCCAAACCAACATTGCGCAAATTTCTTCAAAACGGAACAGAGTCTCTGTGGGCTTTTCCAAATACAGTAGACTGAGCAACACACTAGACGCCACATTCTTGGCATCAGAGATCTTTTCCCATCCCTCTTCCGGCCAGTCAGTGGCAGCCTCTGTGCGTGTGTGTATGTGTGTGTTTGTGTGTATGTGTGGGTCTATGTTTTTGAGTGCGTTTGTGCATGCGTGAGAGTGTAAGTGTACACAAGTGTCAGGAGAGTTATGTGCATGTGTGTGTGTGTGTGTGTGTGTGTGTGTTGTGTGTGTTTGTGAGGGGGAGGTGGGGGTGCAGGGAGGAGGTGAGATAGAGGATGAGGTATGTGAGTGTATGCATGCCTACACTGTGGGAGCATCAGGATATTGGAACGTATATTATATATATATATATATATATATATATATATATATATATATTATATATATATCTTTGTATATATGTGTGTGGGGTTGGGGGTGGGAGATATGGACGTGTGTGTGTGTGCTTGTACAAGTAAGTGTCCATCTGTGTGTGTGAGTGTGTGTGCGTGTGCGTGTTTGTGTGTGTGTGTGGTGTGTGTGCCGTGGAAGCTGCGATACATAGACTAGAAACTCCGAGTGTGTGGAGGAGGGGGTAGAGGAGGTGCAGGGAAATTTGTGGTGTGTGTGTGGGTGTGTGTGTGTGTGTGTGTGTGTGTGTTGGAGCTCATGTACGTTTATATGTATTTGACTGTGCTTTCATACCTATGAAACTGCGTTTGGGGGGCATATCTGTTATGCATGTGTGAGTGTATGTGTGAATGTGTGTCTTCATGTTTTATATTTATTTGCTTATTTATCATCATTGTTGTCTTATTTATTTAATTATTTATTTATTTATTTATTTATTTATTATTATTATTATTATTATTATTATTATTATTATTATTATTATTTTATCATTATTTTCATTACTACTATATATATATATACCTTTTTTTTTTCTTTTTTTTTTTCTCAAGGCCTGACTAAGCGCGTTGGGTTACGCTGCTGGTCAGGCATCTGCTTGGCAGATGTGGTGTAGCGTATATGGATTTGTCCGAACGCAGTGACGCCTCCTTGAGCTACTGATACTGATACTGATACTGAGCAGAAAATCAAACTGAGAGTTCTAGTCATTCGGAATGAGACGATAATCCGAGCTCCCGTGTACTGCACACACCTGGCGCACTGGAAACGAACCCATGGCAACGAAAGCGCTGTCGTCTTGTCTTTTCTTATCTTGTCTTGGTTTGATTTGGTTTGGTTTGGTCTGGCTTGATTTCTTTCATCCATCCTAGAACAGACTCGCACAGAATAGAAATAGACTCATACAGAATAGAAACAGACCCGCACAGAACAGAAACAGAACCGCACAGAATAGAAACAAGCTCAAACAGAATGGAAACAGACTCACACAGAATAGAAATAGGCCCTCACAGAATAGAAATAGACCAGCACAGAATAGAAGCAGACCCGCACAGAATAGAAACAGACCCACACGGAAGAGAAACAGACCCGCACAGAAGAGAAACAGACTCACACAGAATAGAAACAGACCCGCACAGAATAGAAACAGACCCGCACAGAATAGAAACAGACCCGCACAGAATAGAAACAGACCCGCACAGAATAGAAACAGACCCGCGCAGAATAGAAACAGACCGCACAGAATAGAAATAGGTTCATACAGAACAGAAACCTGAACCCTCTATCAGGATTCCAGCCCACCACCGACTGACCACCTGTGGTACCTGACTACCTGTTCAGCTGTCCACAAAGGCGCCAAATCCTGTGAGGCCAACAGAATCGCTGCAGCAGAGCAACGCAGACAGGCCAGGAAAAGCAATGCCAGCAAGTCCCCGACAGCCGCCACCATCCCCTGTCCACACTGCGTCAGAACCTTCCGGGCGCGGATTGGCCTGACCAGTCATCTGCGCACCCACAGAGCCCAACCCACACACCCCCATGACTAGATGGTCCTCGTTGATCCCGACGGACGAACCACCACCTGTGGACCCACACCCGACAGGCTGGGCGCTCAGTTTGATTGTCCACGCAGGCTTGGGAGAAAGGGCGAGGCTGTGACCTCCAAGAATTCAGACCCTCACGGACATTGTATTGACAGGAAAAACGTCTTAACTCACTCAGTACGGCCAGTCCTCTCTTCTCCTCTATACAGACCCCTCGGATGTCCAGTGGGTGTCTCAATGACCCAACCTTTAGCTTCCGTCGTCAGAATTGTGGTATTCTTTGTCAACATTCACCTCTTCAGTATAAGAACCTCCCGCTTGCAGTATTTTGATGCTGGTAATTGAGGTGAAACGCTGTTAACGTCTTCTCTTTCGCCGTTCGTATGGAGAGAGTTAATCAACCATCCGGCCACCTTCCTCTTTTCGCCGCACACACCGTTCTCTGTCTCTCTGTCTCTGTCTCTCTCTCTCTCTCTGTGGCTATCTCACTCTGTGTGTGTGTCTCTCTGTCTCTCTCCATCACCGTCTCTCTGGCTCTCACTCTCTCTCTCTCTCTCTTTCTGTCTCTCTCTCTCTCTCTGTGTCTCAGTCTTTCTGTCTCTCTGTCTCTGTCTCTCTCTGTGTGCCTGTCTCACTGTCTGTCTGTCTCTCTCTGACTCTGTTTCCCTCTGTCTGTCTGTCTGTCTGTCTCTCTGTCTTTCTCACGACCCTCCCCCCTCCCAGACCCGACCCATTGATATAACTTCCTTTGTTTTGTGGCCATTAAAACGTTGCAGTTTGAGTTCTGCATCCTGCAGTCTCTTCTATTCTGGGTCTTTTTCTATCCTTGTGTGTGTGTGTGTGTGTGTGTGTGTGTGTGTGTGTATCTGCGTCTCTCTGTCTGCCTCTGTCCCTCTTTGTTTCTCTCTGCCTCTCTCTGTCTCTGTTTCTCTCACTCTCTTCCACACTTTCTCCAAACCCCCCCTCTCTCTCTCTTTCTCTCTCTCTCCTCTCTTTCTCTCTCTCTCTCTGTCTCCCTGCGTCTCTCTCTGTCGCTGTCTCTCTCACTCTCTCTGCGTCTCTCTGTCTCTCTCTGTTTCTCTCTGCGTCTCTCTGTCTCTCTCTGTTTCTCTCACTTTCTCCCACACTTTCTCCCAACCGCTCTCTGTCTGTCTCTGTTTCTCTCTGCGTCTCTCTGTCTCTGTCTCTCTCACTGTCTCCCACACTTTCTGTGTGTGTGTGTGTGTGTCTCCCTGCGTCTCTCTCTCTGTCTCTCTCTGCGTCAGGTTGGAAATTAGAACACGGCAGGATCCTGTGGAAGGGCTAGAGGAAATGTCACAGGAACGTCGTGGCGGGTTTGGCTAGCACATTAGATAATGTGTCAGATTAAAGGACACCTTTGGAGCTGGCGTGTGGATTGAAAATGACTACAAAAGAAACGAAAAAGAAAAGAAAAAGAAATCACGACTTGGGGTATATATATATATATATATATATATATAAATATAAAAGAGAGAGAGAGAGAGAGAGAGAGAGAGAGAGAGAGACTGGACACTGGAATTATTTATTGTCATTGGCAAGAAAGGTATTTTGACAAGGGGGCAACAACATAAATTCATATATTTTAGCTTCAAAACAACACCAAAAAAAACAACTATATTTTTTGTCTGAACCCTTCAGTCAGTTTAAACCAAGAAAATATGCAATACTTGGAAACACTTAAGTCACATCCTGACAAAAACTCAACGAAA
>NC_134883.1:12392809-12405309 GCF_041734735.1 Babylonia areolata
CTTTTTTTTCTTCTTTTCAATTTGAAATTTTTTTTTTTTTTTGTTAGCCATTTGATTACCGTCTGTAGTATGAGTGTGCATGTGGCTTAATAGTAGAACTATTCACACACACACACACACACACACACACACACACACACACACACACACACACACACACACGCACGCACACACACACACTGTGTCGAGACATAGACACAAACACAGACACGCACAGACACGCACAGACACACACAGACACACAGACACAGACACACACACACACACACACACACACACACACACACACACACACACACACACACACACACAGTGTCAGTTTCAGTTCTATAAACAACGTTGTGATTTGTATAGGGATTGTCCTGTCATGCGTCCTTTTGTTTCTCCTTCGAGCGCGTTTTCGAACCTTTTCTGTTAAGATATTTAAAAAAATACAACAGAAAAGGAAGGAAGTAACTCAACACACGCGTTTAAAAAACAACAACAACAAACAATCAAAACCAAAAAAACACGCGCACGCGTGATGATGGAGAGAGAGAGAGAGAGACAGAGAGAGAGAGTCACACACACAGACACACATCGAGAGACAGAGAAAGAGGGGCAGTCACACACACACACACACACACACACACACACACACACACACACACACACACACACACACACACACACACACACACACACACACACACACACACAATTTTGTTGTTTTATTGTTTGACATTTTTCAAAAATGTTGGATTGATGGTTTAATGTCAGCACAATGGAAACAGTCTATTGTGATACCAGTTCATAAACAAGGAAAATTCAAAACAGATAAGAGCAGCTACAGGCCAATTGTACTAACATCACATACTGGTAAACTAATGGAAAGAATAATTTTGAGAAGGCTGATGTACTATTGTCATAAAAATAAGATTATCCCAATTAACCAAGCGGGCTTTCAGAGAGGTAGATCTGCAATTGATAATTTGGTAAAACTTACAACACATGTAAAACAACAATTCGCTAGAAGGAAAAACGTTCTTGCAACTTTTTTTGATGTGAAGAAAGCCTATGATCAAGTTTGGCATGCAAAGTTACTCTTTAAACTGAAATCTGTTGGCTTTTCAGGACATCTCTATGATTATATCAAAGATTTCCTGAGTGTAAGAAGTATACAGGTACGGGTCGGGAATACATACTCAAATCCTAAAACTCTTCACATGGGATTACCCCAAGGTTCTGTTATTGCCCCTGTTTTATTTAATATCTTGTTGAACGACTTACCCAAACACTTATCAAATGATGTGATCCTAGTGCAATACGCAGATGATATATGTATGTGGATGAATGTAACTATGAAACGGAATACATCCAAAAGGGCTTTAAACTATATCAAGAAAATATACCAACGAGAAATAGATAGATTAAATAGATATATTGCTGATAATGGTCTTACATTATCATCAGAAAAAACACATATTATGCTTTTTAACAATGGTACAAACCCAGAAGAGTTACCAACATTTAAGACTGAAAATGAGACAATTCAGTATAAAGATACTGTTAAGTTTTTAGGATTGATACTTACTTCAAAACTAACTTGGAACAGCCATATTGAATATATATTAACGAAAGCAAGAAAATCTTTAAACTTACTCAAAATTGTGAGTAAACAATACTGGGGACAAGATACAACGATTTTGAAACATTTATCATCATCACTTATTCGATCCAAACTATCCTATGGACAAGAAGTCTTTTTCAATGCTCCAAAATATTTGCTAAAGAAACTTCAAAGCATAGACTGCAAAGCATATAGACTTGCCCTTGGTGTACCTTTCCATGCATCGACCCTCGGAACATACAAAGAAATAGGAGTACTACCTTTAGATGAATACCGAAACCTCGCATGTGCTAAATACGTACTGAGAAGCTCAACAACTGAAAATTATACATCAGAGGAAGTAAAAATTACATCCGAAAACAACTTCCCCAAAAGAGCTAAAAACATATCTTATTTAACACCCATTGGCACGTTTGTGTCAAACCTGTTCGAAAAATCTAAAATTAATTCAGATGACGTAGACACACAGAAGACAGTAAGTCCATACCCCCCCCCCCCCCCCCCCCCCCCCCCATCTGGGAGATGAATAAAGCACATTTTGATGTTAATCATACTGACATTAAAAAGAATGAAAATCCGAATATTATGGCAACGGAAGTCCGAGTACACCTTCAAAATAGATACCGTGATCATTTACAGATCTACACAGATGGCTCACTATTAGACAATGGCCAAGCAGGTTCAGCTTTCGTTATACCAGAACTGAAAACGGAAAGATCATACTATATTGGTAAAAATCGTTCAATATTCACTGCTGAACTTATTGCTGTTCTTATGGCTCTAAATCATATTCTTGATCTTCCAATTTGCCTTCTACAAGTCTTGTTTTGCGTTGATTCCAAATCTGTATTATGTGCTTTAAACCCACCAAATTGTAAGAACAAATCTAAAATCATACTAGAAATCAGACACATTTTACATCTTTTAAGCTTGAAAGGAACACATATTACGTTTGTCTGGGTTCCTTCACATCTTGGTATTCTCTACAATGAATGGGCTGACAGGACTGCAAGAAAAGGTGCAAAGAACGAACAGGGAACCATAGAACTTTATGTGCCTCTATCTGTACAAGAGGGTTATCGAATACTAGAAAAAACATCGTGGAACAAAGTCAGAGAATTATACCAAGAAAACGGCAAAGCTTTAAACCATAGTGTAATTAATGGTCAACAACCGGGAACTATCATTCAGTCAAATACATACAGTAATTCAATAAGATTAAGGCAGATTCATACATTATCAAACAGGATAAAACTGAACGCTTTTGTAACAAAGTTCAGCAAAGATGTCAGATGCATATGTGGAGAACATATTTCTAGCAACCATGTAATATTCGAATGTCAGAATCTAAAATGTTTTTTGCCAGACTTCACCAAAAGTTCTTTTGAATGTGTTATTAACAATTCCAATATGTTATTTGTTATTGCAGAAGGTTTGCTGCATAGTCCTATAGGACATTTGTTATAGATGTTATATTTGTTTGATGTTGGCGTTTATAACGTTTCCATTTTTCCTAGCGTTGTCTCTCCCTATTCACCCTCCACACATACACACACTTTTACACCTCCCCCTCTCACAGCCCCTACCCCCACGGTTTTTGTTTTTGTTTTTTTTTCGTCTAATATCACTTCAAGTGGAAAGACGTTAAACTGAAGACAACACACACACACACACACACACACACACACACACACACACACACACAGACCAAGAGACAGAAAGAGGGGGGAGTCACACACACACACACACACACACACACACACACACACACACACAGACCAAGAGACAGAAAGAGGGGGGAGTCACACACACACACACACACACACACACACACACACACACACACACACACACAGATCAAGAGACAGAAAGAGGGGGGAGTCACACACACACACACACACACACACACACACACACACACACACCGAGAAGCAGAGAAAGGAGAAAGTCACACACACACACACACACACACACACACACACACACACACACACACACACACACACACACACACACACACACACACTCACACACACACGTACACACAAACCACACACACACACACACACACACACACACACACTGAGGAAAACAGACACAGATATGCTTGTTCATTATGTTCCCAACAAATAGATTGACTTTGCAAATACATCCACAGATGTGAAAGTTTAACGAGAAACTCATGGTGGCAGGAAAAATCTGCAAGACCTAATTCTTGTGCTTCTGTTTCCTGGTGTTTTTGTTTGTTTGTTTGTTTGGGTTTTGGGGTTGGTTTTTTTTTTCCTGTTTTTTCAAAGATAAGAAACTGTTTCCATCTGTTTAATTATTGGTTTCTACTCTATATTTGTTGTGTTAATACTATTTCTAACATTCGATAATAATTGAATCGGGACAGTATTGGTTCTCATTATCAACAGGTTATTTTTTCCAGCGGTTTCCAGTAGAACAAACACTCTGTTAAGAACACTTACAGCATGTTCTTATCTGAAGCAAAATGCATTTTAAATCCGTGTGTGAAAACACTGAACCTGAAACTGAATGACACTGGATGTGAAAAAAAAAATCAAAACAAAACAAAACAAAAAAACCCAAAAAAACACGCGCACGCGCACGCGCGCGCGCGCGCACACACACACACACACACGCGCACACACACACAAACCACACACACACACACACACACACACACACACACACACACACACACACACACACACACACACACACACACACTGAGGAAATACACAGGTTTGGTGGGTTTTTTTGTTTTTTGTTTTTTTTTGGTGGGGGGTTGTTTGTTTATTAAGGACTAATCTCTACGTTAGAAATAGTGACTATTCTTAAGACAGCTAATTACAGGAGATATTAGTAGGAAACGAAACCCACCATAACACACAGGAGACAAAATTAACGCTTGCTTTGTCAGACACTCTATTAACAAATGATCAAGCATACAAACATTTTATTTCAGCACAGAGCAGACTACTTTCTGGTTCAAGAAGCTTACATCGAGAACGATAGTAACCTGGAGAGAGAGAGAGAGAGAGAGAGAGAGAGAGAGAGAGAGAGAGAGAGAGAGACAGAGACAGAGACAGAGACAGAGACAGAGAGAGAGACAGAGACGGGGGGGAGGGTAGTGGGGGGGGGCAAAAGGTGAGAGGGATTTTGAGAATCCAGATTTTCGTTATCAAAATCCAGGGAAGGTGTATATGTTACGCAATAAATCATAAACACTTAGTAAACGCAAGACAATACTACGCATGGCCATCCTATGAGAGGAATGAAGTGTACAGATAGGATTTACCAAATGGATTTTTAAGGATAAGCCACACCGCATTCACAGTAAAACGTGTTCCATGAAAACAAAAATGATATTATATAGAAAGCACACAAACAAATGTGGATGACACTCCGCAAATGTTTACACTTGTGCTCGCTCCAAACAGTTATCTTATTTGATCAATGCTTTCTCCAAATATTACACCAAATATTATCTTTTTGTTTCGTATCAATCTGTATTTTGAATTATTTGGTTCTGCATGGAACATCTAGATCCTCATAAAGATTTGATTGGCTGGTTCATAGACTGGTCCTTAGCCGGCATATAGCTCTTTGAAAGAGCACAGGAATGGACTGACCAATTTAAATTCTTGATTCTGTCACAAATAACCAAAGCCAAACTAAATGTCGGTCGATTGTTGGCTCCCCAGCTATGTTTTTTTTCTTTCTTTCTTTTTTTTTTTTCGCCTTCGTCAAAATGCAAAGCATCTTCTGTTTCTCCCTCAACTCTGTGAAGAGACACTGGGGCGCCGCACAGAAGAACTGTTCACCAGAACCCTACAATATGTCGGTTGTGCGTCAAAGCCTAGGTCTTTGCAGAGACCCAGACAACAGTATCAGGTTAGTTTCAAAAGGGAAACGATTCTCGTTCATTCTTGTTTGCTTCACCTAATACGTGATTCTTCGAACGTGAGAATCTGCCCGTATCCATCATCACATTTTGGCTTTTTCCACAGACACGCCAAGGAAATGTTTCAAAGACAAACATGACGATCTTTTCAACGAGACAGTATCCATCATTTACACCCTATCATTATAGTATTGTTGTGTTGCGTCTCCAGCCACACGAACCGTGTTCGTTTATTTATTTATAGTCTGTTCATCTAAGATGATGATATTAGACTGTACCATCAGATCCAATGAAGTTGACCTAACCACGGTGAAGAAGAACGCAAACTGAAGTGTTATGGGCACGTGTGGCGACCAACAGGGTTTGCCAAGACAGTCCTGCAAAGCATAGTGCAAGGATGGAGAAGTATAAGGCAGGCAGAAAAAGAGATATGAGGACAACACCCTAGTATGTGGTGTGATGGCCTGGAGGTAACGCGTCCTCCAAGGGAGCGACAGAATCTGAGCGCCCTGGTTCGAATGACGGTTCAGCCGCCGATTGTTTTCTCCCCCTCCACTAGACCTTGAGTAGTGGTCTGGACGCTAGTCATTCGGATGAGATGATAAACCGAGGTCCCGTGTGCAGCATGCACTTAGCGCACGTAAAAGAACCCACGGAAACAAAAGGGTTGTTCCTGGCACAATTCTGTAGAAAAATCCACTTCGATAAGAAAAACAAATAAAACTGCACGCAGGAAAAAAAAAAAACCCAAAAAATGGGTGGCACTGTAGTGTAGCGACGCGCTCTCCCTGGGGAGCGCAGCCTGAATTTCACACAGAGAAATTTGTTGTGATAAAAAATAGAAATACAGAATACAGAATGGACAGGCCTGAAAAAGAGACAAGGGATGGAGACAACTGGTTGCCAGGTCATCAGTGGTGCCCCCATTGTCGGAGACTACGGGACAGAAGACGAAGAAGCGTCTACAGTCATTGGCCAGCTGGTCTCATGCATCCTACGTAATAGTGTATCTTGGTCTCAGAATAAAGTACACGTGTACAGTGGACAAATTCAATGAGCTGGAAGGCAATGAATTTATTTGTTTATCATGCAGCAAATTCATATAAAAATTTTCTTTTCTTTTACATTTAAATACTGTTTACATGATAAAACAAAAACTAACATTAGTAATGTTTAAGGCAAAGAATACTTTGCAGTTAAAAACAACACATCCATTCAACACTGTAAAATTGTGACACGCATTTAGAAGTAATTGTAACACATATATACATACATCTTATTGAAATTGAATAAAAACACATAGCTGACGAAATCTAATAATGAATGAATATGTGTACAATGGTTCTAAAAACAATGCAAAACCCTTGGGTTAAACTGTTAGATTTCACACAGTTTAACTGTGATAACAATTCATCCAGAAACCCTGAAACGTGAGCACGACACATCACACGTGCGTGATAAATAAATAGACAGACAAAATAGTTACAATCACCAGATAACAGATACAAGTCTGTAATTTAGTTTCTATGTTTCTATGTAAGTATTGGGGTGTAAGTGAAACTGTATTGTAATCCGATATTCTTTAACCAATGTGTAGTTGTATAATTTGCATCCATATGGGCGAGAGTAAATATATCGGGGAAAAAAGGCCATGTACTCAAGACGTCATCGTGTCCATGACGATACCATTGAGAGTAACTATGCATTAAAGGTAAGTTATGTGCGCCACACACACACACACACACACACACACACACACACACACACATCTCCGAACTTTAATACGACCAGAGCCAACACCTACATCGAATGGGGTAATTTATTGGTCTTTTCATGCTTGTTAAACGATCACCTTTTGCTTGAATTGTATGATAGTCAGTCGTGTCCGACTATGACTATCAAAACAGCAGGTAAAGCAACTGCTGTCCCAACTATCTGGGCTATGATTTTATTATAGTGGAGAATGTCTTGCCCAAGTTACATCCCCACTCTCACGGCCAAGAGGGTTTAAAGACAGTCGGTGTTGAGATGGTTCCCAAAGGCCAACTAGCCCCCAAGGCTGCAGCACTAAGAGCCAGTGCAATATTTCCTCCTAGTTTGAGAGTCATAGTCCTTCACAAAAGACTAACCTGTTAATGACTTTCCATTGTAATGGAGAAACCGTTAATCACACAGTTCTTACTTTGCCTTTTGGACCAAATGTATATTTATGTCAAACTGTGATATAAGCTGAGCGTTGGCCTTCAGTGAGTATATGAATGTTCAACGCCAAACACGTCAACGTCACTCTCCACAAAACAAACGGCGACATTGGTACCGGAAGCGTGCCGAACAGAAACTGTAAATAAAGGGGTTGACGGCGCTGTTTATGTAGTATGAGCGCAGAAGGACCATCTTCACATTCAGGTTATCCCACAGAGCGCTGTCTGGCCGCAGGTAGAAAACAGCCTCGCTAACCAGGAAAGGGACGTAGTTGAGGAAGAAGACGAAGGTGACCGCGAACAGCATCAGCGTCGTACGGGAAGGAACAGGCTTTCCGGAACCACGGTGTTTGATGCCAGAAGTGGGACGCGCTGTAAAAAAAACACGCGGCACTTTCGCTGATAGGCCGGCTTGCCGCTCTGACTCGGGTGAAGTCTGTGGCCTCTGGTCGGGGCTGTCGTCTTGGTAGTGTGGTCCTGGAGACGTTGGTGCTTGATTCGAGTTAGGGATCGCACGGATGTCGCTGGGGTTGTCGTTGTTGGTTGTGTCGTTTTCTACGTGCGCATCGTTGTTGTCTGCTGGTTTCGGACGGGATGGATTCCAACCCGTCCCACGCTTAGTATGATGAGCGTGTCGCCACAGATGCACGACAGTTCGTCCGTAACACACGCACATGACGACAAAACTCAGGAAAAAACACATTGCCAAAGTGATGTTATAGACTGTTGGGATGGACGTGCTCACATAGGATTTAAGAGTGGTACAGACGGCACCCCCGGACACAGTGGGGTTGCTCCCAAACATGACAGCGCGTGGAGCTGAAAGAACAACAGCCAGAAAACAGCACACGACCAGCGCCGTTTTCACCTTCCTGTTTCCCTGTTGCAGCCTTCCTGAAGATTGGCTGCACACAACTCTTTGCCTCTCCACGGCAACAGCAGCTAGCACGAAACACGTAAACGTGGACAGAGCGTTCATGAAGGTGAACAGCAGTCTGCAAGCCCAGTCATAGTAAAACGTGTAAAAATTGTACGCCCCGAAAACTTCGATGATCAGCGCAACTGCATTCGTCATTAGATCACAGATAGTTATGGCCAGGATGAATGTTCTGGTGGGGCTGTCCTTGAACTTTCTGTGATACACAAGGAGCACGAGGGGGTTTCCCACTAGCCCGCAGAACATCAGCAGAGTTAGGTACAGGAGGAACGGCGTCAGTTCTGACACGTGCTGGAGGTTTAAGTCAAAGAGGGATGGCGTGCTGTTGCCTCGCGGAGAACCTTGGACGAAGGACCCTGCAGATTCATTGGAACCGTCAGGAATATCCGTGGTCATCGCCATGGTAGGACAGCTCTGTCTCTCTCTCTCTCCAGTTTGTCTGCAACAGAAAACATTTGATAACGTTAAAGACTGCACCAATTAAAACTGTTTTCCCCCCATTGATCAGTGGAAACTGAATATCATTCTGAGACAAGCCATGTGTGATAAAACGTGATCCGTAAAACCTGAAGGTATGAGAACTTGTCCTCGGTATTTTGCCCCATCAGATACCACGTGCTGTTATGGCAGGCACTGTCGAGGTCTAAATTGACGATGCTCTCTCTCTCTCTCTCCTTTTCTCTCTCACGTGCACGCACGCACGCACGCACACACACACACACACACACACACACACACACACACACACACACACACACACACACACAAAGACTTCTCGACACTCTCGTGCATACATGTCGAGCGTTCAAACACGTAATGAAACACACACAAAAAGTCAAAGGCAAGTTAAACACTGCAAAATGTATAAACAAGTTTCATGGTTTGTGTACACGTACTTACAAACGCTGCGCTGTGAGGAGAGACGACACAAACAACGCTGAACTGACTACAATGGAATGAATGATCAGAGACTCCACAATTCATTTAAACACAACCTGTTTTTTGCAGCAAAGGCAGTCAGGCCGACTGTCCTGTTTTGAACACCGCGGGAGACTGAATCTTCCGTATACAAAAGTGAATTACTTCCGATAAGTGGAATAAGAGCGGAGGTGTGTGTGTGTCTTTTTTCTTTTTTTTTGTTTGTTTGTTTGTTTTGTTTTGTTTTTGTGTTTGTTTGTTTGTTTGTTGTTTGTTTTGTTTTTGTTTTTGTTTTTGTTGTTTTTTTTTTGTTTTGTTTTTATTTACGTCATGCTTTGTTGTTTGTGTTGCTAGTCTTATACACGGACGATACTTTTTAAGTGAGTGTAGCCTAGTTTTCCCACTCGAGAGCGACTTGTGTGGAGTGGTGGGTGGGTAGGTGGGGCGGGGGTCGGTGTGGGGTGGGGTTTACAGAAGGAAATCGCGCTGGTTGGAGCGTAAACTGGGATGTGGGGTGAGAACAGAATCTTCCTGTTTGTGCTGTGGACAGCTTAGCTTCACCTCGTCATGCCCTTTGTCATCTGTAGGAGGAAGGATGCACAGCGGTTAACTCTCTCCATACGAACGGCGAAAGAGACGACGTTAACAGCGTTTCACCCCAGTTACCATCATCAAAATATTGCAAGCGGAAGGCTCTCATACTGAAGAGGTGAATGTTGACAAAGAATACCACAATTCTGACGACGGATGCTAAAGGTTGGGTCATTCAGACACCCACTGGACATCCGAGGGGTCTGTGTAGAGGAGAAGAGAGGACTGGCCGTACTGAGTGAGTAAAAACGTTTGTCTGCCATGACAGCGTTCGTGGGTCTCCGGGTTCCAATCCCTGTCTCGCCCTTTCTCCCACGTTTGACTGGAAAATACAAACTAAGCGTCCAGTCATTCGGATGAGATGATAAGCTGATGCCCCTTGCGCAGCATGCAACTGACGCATTGAAAATTAACAAAGAAAAAGAACCCAATGGCTTCATTGGTGTTGTCCTTTGACAAGATTCTATAGAAAAAAGTCTTTTGTGAAGGACTATGACTCTCAAACTAGGAGGCAGAATTGCACTGGATCTTAGTGCTGCAGTCTTGTGGGCTTGTTGGCCTTTGGGAACCATCCCAACGCCGACTGTCCTAAAGCCCTCTTGGCCGAGAGAGTGGGGATGTACTTGGGCAAGACACTCCACTATAATCAAATTCTAGTCCAAATAGTCGGAACAGCAGTTGCCTCCTCTGCTGTTCTGATGGTCATAGTCGGGCACGACTATTATATATATATATATATATATATATATATATATATATATATATAAGAAAAATCCACTCAGGTACACAAATTCATGATATTTTGCATGCACTCAAAACCTGACAAAGTGCTTTGGTTTATGCTGCTGGTCAGGCGTATTTTATTTGTATTTCTTTTTATCACAACAGATTTCTCTGTGTGAAATTCGGGCTGCTTTCCCCAGGGAGACCGAGTCGCTACACTACAGCGCCACCAATTTTTTTTGGTATTTTTTCCTGCGTGCAGTTTTATTTGTATTTCATATCGAAGTGGATTTTTCTACAGAATTTTGACAGAAACAACCCTTTTGTTGCCGTGGGTTATTTTACGTGCGTTAAGTGCATGCTGCACACGGGACCTCGGTTTATCGTCTCATCCGAATGACTAGCGTCCAGACCACAACTCAAGGTCTAGTGGATGGGGAGAAATTATCGGCGGCTGAGCCGTGATTCGAACCAGTGCGCTCAGATTCTCTCGCTTCCAAGGCGGACGAGTTACCTCTTGGCCATCACTCCACATCAAACATCAAACAGTATTGCGTGTTGAGGACATTTTGAGCTAACAGACGTGGTTAAAAGACTGAGTGTATGAGTGTGTGTGTGGAGGGGGATGTGGGGGGGGGGGGATTCAGACACGCAGAGAGAGAGAGAGAGAGAGAGAGAGCATCGTCAGTTTAGACCTGGACAGAGTCCGCTCAATCAGTTTCATGAGACAAGACGTGTACACGTCAAAATTTCTTCTCTCCTTGACACACTCGTTTGTGAGCGAGATGCCATCACGATAATTGTACACGCTCAGACACACTCGGCTCCAGTCAAAACACGTGTGGCAAGCACGGACTTTGTTTCGCCACACTTTGTTTGTTTCTTTGTTTCGTTTTTGTGTCGTCGTCGCCGACTGGTCCCGAAGAAACAATGCATCACTCAGTTTCTGCAGCAACAGGCAAAGTCGGTCGCCTTTGCGTGCCCTGGATATACGTGACAAAGAAAACAGTCATTCAACTGCAACAGCCCCCATCCTCCTGTGAACTGTTCTGAAACAGGGCTACAGCAACATGCAAGCGGCTTTTGAAAAACAGAAGTTGTTTAATGGTTTTACCAAAAGTGATTTCACCTCACAATGGAAAAACACGTGCAGCCGAACAAACACTATTAACTGGAGCCAATCACACAAAAAAATAGTGGTTGTTCTGTGATGTATAAGTAGACAATGCAACTGTCTGAATGAAACGTTGCATTGAACGATGTCAAACAGTTTGCAGGAACGTTCGTTCAGCGGTGCCGAGCGCTGGCTAACACTCGACAATCCTGGGTTCGATTCCCCCTAAGAAAACGAGTGTTTCGCCACCTCGCTCACTAGATTTTGTAGGAGGAATTTTTTTTGTTTAATGTCCCGTCACACATATCGGTGATTGAAGACATTTTGTTAAAGCATTTATGAATACATCTGAGTATTATCGGTTAGAAGGGGTGGGAGATGTGGATGAATGGAGGGTTGGGGGAAACTGGGCAAATGAGGGTAAAAATGTGGGTGAAATTTGGAAGACAAACAAAACAAAAACAAAACAAAAAAACAACAACAAAAAACCCTCTAAA
>NC_134883.1:12415309-12427809 GCF_041734735.1 Babylonia areolata
CATGTATTTGTTCCAAACAAACTTCCTGCTGTCCGTCAGCTGAGTACAAAATGCCCGTGTACGTACGTGTGTGACACGCTTACACTGTATGTATGTGCGTGCTCACCTGAAGAAGAAAGAAGAAAGAGGGAAAGAGGAGGAGGAGGAGGTAGACATTGCGAAATACTATTGCGTAATGCTGGGGTGCACGATCACGGTATTAAAAAAAAAAAAAACGCGGACGATGCCCCCTCTCATGATGACCTGTAGGCGTCGTAGAAAGAAGTAGACGACCAAGTTATAGTGTTTCTTTATAGTGGTCTACGATGGGGGAACAGCCGGAAAAGTTGTAGGCGATAGTGATGGTCGGAAAGGGTGTCAAAGAGACGAAGAGAGAGAGTCTTTATATAGATGTATGTATAATATGGAGAGAGAGACACAGACCGACAGATATACAGAGACGTTATATATATATATATATATATATATATATATATATATATATATATGTATGTATGTATGTATATATATATATATATATATATAGAGAGAGAGAGAGAGAGAGAGAGAGAGACGCCACACACACATATATATATATGTGTGTATGTGTATGTGTGTTATATATATATATATATATATTGGAAAAACAGAAAGAGGGAGAGACAGACAGTCAGACAGACAGAGAGACAGACATACGGACAGAGAAAGACAGGGATGCAGCGAGAAATCTTGATTTTTTGTTGTTGTTTGTTTGTTGTTGTTTTTTGTCTTTAAAAAAAACAACAACAACCTCTTTTTAGATACCTGGATTGTTGGTCTCTCTATTTTGTCGTCACTTCCTCTGTCTTCTCTCTCCCTCACACCCCCCCCCCCCCCTTCCACTCTCTCTCCCCTCTCCCCCTCTCCCTCTCCTCCCCTCCCTCTCTCTCCCTTATTCATCCTCTCTCCTTTTTTCTCTCTCCTCTCTCTCTCTCTCTCTCTCTCTCTCTCTCTCTCTGTCTTTCTCTTTCTTTTCCTTTCCCGTTCTCTCCCTCTCTCTCAATCCCTGCTCCTTCTCACTCTTTCCTTATACCCCTCTAACCCCCTAAAAAAAAAAAAAACCTTTACAGAGAGAGAGAGAGAGAGAGAGAGAGAGAGAGAGACAGACAGACAGACAGACAGACAGACAGACAGACAGACTTTTCTTTCTTTCTTTCTTTTACACACTCTTCTACTTTCCCCCACCCTCTCTCTCTCTCTCCCCCCCCTCTCTCTCTCTCTCTCGCTCTCCCTTTCTCTTTGTCTTTAACTTTTGTTCTTCTTTGCCGTTTTATCGATTCTTGTTTGTTTCTTTAAAAACTGGCAATGGCGCGTGTTACACCTTCACGTTATATGCCGTTGGAAAGTTAGACTGTAGACTAATGGCCGTGCGCGCGTGCTTGTTCGGGGGGTGGTGGTGGGGGGGGGGGGGGTGATAGTATCCCTCTCTCTCCTCCTACTCCCTCTCCCCCTCACCCGGCTCTCCCCCCCCCCCGCCCCCTCTCCATCCCCCAAACACTAGACTCCCACACACACACACTCCCTCCGACACCTCCTCCTATCCAAGATTTCTGCCAGGAAAGGTGGGTTTTAACTGAAAAGAAAAAGAAAAAAAGAAATGTATGTTGTTGCCATGTCACTTGGAGCATTGCATTGTGATCCGTGGGTCATTCTCTGTTTCTCTTCGTCGGCCTGTCTGTCTGTCTGTCTGTCCCTCTCTTTTTCTACCCTCTCTCTCTCTCTCTCTCACTTTCTACCCCTCTCTCTCTCCTTCCCCCTTCATTCTCTCTGTTTCTCGCCTCTCTCTCTCTACCCTCTCTCTCTCTCTCACACACACACACACTCTCTCTCTAGCCCCCTCTCTCTCTCTCACTCTCTCTTTCTCTCCTTCCTCTTCATTCTCTCTCAGTTTCTCGCCTCTCTCTCTCCCTTTCTCCCTGTCTCCTCTGTTTATTTAAACTCATTTTGTTATTGTCGACTACGAACGAAACTATTGTACACCATTTTGCTTTATATTTGCATAGAGCTTTTAAACATCGCAATGCTTATGTAACGTAATTTTTCTTTGTAGTAATATGCGACTTAATGTCAATTCCATGTGTACCCACTTCTAAGGGGCTATGGCCTATATGAATAAAACATCTACATCTACATCTACATCTCTGTCTCCCCCTCTCTCTCCCCCCCCTCTCTCTCTCTTTCTCCCCCTCTCTCTCTCCTCCCCCCTTCGTTCTCTCAGTTTCTCGCCTATCTCTCCTTTTCTCTCTATATCTCTCTATCTCCCTCTCTCTCTCCCTCTCTCTCTTTCTAACCCCCGCTCCCTCTCTCCCTCTCTCTCTTTCTACCCCCTCTCTCTCTCCTTCTCTCTCTTCCTCTCTCTCTCTCTCTTTCTAACCCCCCTCTCTCTCTTTCTCCTTCCCCCTTCATTTTCTCTCAGTTTCTCGCCTCTCTCTCTAAACCCAAATCCCACCCCTTTTCTTTCTTTCTTTCTCTAAACTGCAGTTAGTTATAATGATCAGATTGTCCAAGCAGCATCATGTACACAGTAGGAAATGTAACAGATGGTGGTTAACTTACCCAGTACGGCCAGTCCTCTCTTCTCCTCTACACAGACCCCTCGGATGTCCAGTGGGTGTCTGAATGACCCAACTTTTAGCTTCCGTCGTCAGAATTGTGGTATTCTTTGTCAACATTCACGTCTTCAGTATAAGAGCCATCCGCTTGCAATATTTTGATGATGGTAATTGGGGTGAAACGCTGTTAACGTCGTCTCTTTCGCCGTTCGTATGGAAAGAGTTAACCTGGAGGTGTGTGATGAGGTATCTTTGACAACCCGCGGGTCACCAACACCAGCAGACGGACAGCTAATGATCTCTGCTTCATCAGCGCATTGCACACTTGTTAGGGCAAACTGGCCAAACCTGGAGCCGACGTGGGGTGGCCAGGGGAAAAAAAAAACTCGTGATTCCCATAATAACTTGACCGCCACCCCCATCCCCCACCCCCACAAAAAAAAAAAGAAAAGAATCTTCCACTTTACACCTTCTGCTTCTTCCAGGAAGGGTCTTGCTAAGTCTATATTGTTCTTTACTTTTTAATGTGTCTATCATCATCATCATCATCATCATCATTATTATTATTATTATTATTATTATTATTATTATTATTATTATTATTATTGTTCTTGTTCTTGTTGTTCTTGTTCTTGTTCTTGTCGTCATCATCATCATCATTATCATTATTATTGTGAACGGTTTGACACTGTTCTAAGTCCTGGAGAGAATTTAGAGCGAGACGTCACTAAGTAAATGTCGTGAGAACCAACAGAAATCAATCAAAAGGACACATGTGTGTGCTGACACAGTCAACAGTATCCAGTACCTTGTGATAACATTTTCTTTATCACATAGATCAAGACGAACCGTGAACGTTTTTTTTTTTCTGCATCACCATCTACACAGTTTCAATTGCATACGTCCAATATCTTACACAGCCGTCTGAGTTTTTTTTGGTTCTAATTGGTTAATTAAATAATCTATCTATCTATCTATCTATCTATCTATCTATCTATCTATCTATCTATCTATCTATCTATCTATCTATCTATCTATTATCTATCTATATTATTCTATTTTTCCTCAAGGCCTGACTAAGCGCGTTGGGTTACGCTGCTGGTCAGGCATCTGTTTAGCAGATGTTGTGTAGCGTATATGGATTCGTCCGAGCGCAATGACGCCTCCTTGTGCAGCTGAATCTATAACTGAACTGAACACAGCCGTGCCATGATGCATCTGCCGCAGCTTCAGCGCCGGCAGTTCGCAGGGAACTATCGATGTCAGGTCGCCAGATGACCACACGCCAGAGGAGACCCTGCGACTGCTGCCGGATCATTTCGGTTCTGTTGTGTACTGCCTGATCTGATTCAGAACACACAGGGCACCACCTACTAAGCCCCCCCCCCCCCCCACCCCCTCCCCTCCCCTCCCTTGCCCCACTCCTCGGCTCCCCTGTTGACGATAATAATGGCTAAGTCCAGGAGACAGACTAAGCGAGCGTCCTCTCCAAGAGTGGAGATCGTCACAAACGTCCCTCCAGCGACAGACCCCCATGAATCTGGCGAGAGGGTGTGTGCATTCAACTGGATTGCAACGGAATTTAGTGGTCTCCTGCTGCAATTAAGGAGTGGTCTACAAGCACACCTCTGTGGGTATCTAGTGTTGCACTGGTTGATTTGTGTCATGGGGGTGTAAAATTGCTTGATATGTGATCCTTGTGAAGTACGTGGGTGAAAATTGCTTGGTGTGTCATCGTTGTAAAGTACGAGTTTTATCATCTAGATATGGTGTCACAAGAAACCCTCTCTGTGTTATGTAACCCTCTTGGTTTCACCTATTTCACCAAATAAACTCTTCCTAGTGTTTGACAATGACTGGAGTGAATGCAAGAGGGTTAACAACGAAAATAAATAGTTGATTTCGTTTCGCAAGTTCTTCTCAGAAACTCTTTTAAATATTGTTTCCAGTTTCTAACATAGCAAATTCCAAAGGGCATCTTCACACGCACCTCTTTTTCTTGCGGTCTGTTTGAACGCATGATGGCGCAGTCAAAAGAACGGAATGGACTGAAAATTTCACATTGGTCTCTTTCAGTTAGTAGATTGATAGATCCATTTGTCCAGTAACCGAAGACAACAACACAAAAAAGGTTGGTTAATTTTGTGTTGTTGTTGTTGTTGATAACTTTCTCAATGCTAACTGTTTAAGGTTCATCACTCCTACTATTTCAATTTCAGTTGCAGTTTCTCAAGGAGGCGTGTGTGTGTGTGTGTGTGTGTGTGTGTGTGTGTGTGTGTGTGTGTGTGTGTGTGTGTGTGTGTGTAGTCACATTTTGGTGTGTGTATGTAACATAGATGTAATGTTTTATGTTAACTCTCTCCATACGAACGGCGAAAGAGAAGACGTTAACAGCGTTTCACCCCAATTACCACCATCAAAATATTGCAAGCGGAAGGCTCTTATACTGAAAAGGTGAATGTTGACAAAGAATACCACAATTCTGACGACGGAAGCTAAAGGTTGGGTCATTCAGACACCCACTGGACATCCGAGGGGTCTGTGTAGAGGAGAAGAGAGGACTGGCCGTACTGAGTGAGTTAGCAAAGCGTTTTTTGTAAAGCACCTAGAGCAGATTTCTGGATAGTGTGCTATATAAGTATCCATTATTATCATTATGATTATTATTACATCACATCTGCTAGGCAGACGCCTGACAGCGGCATAAACCAACGCGCTTGTCAGGTCTTGAGTGCATGCTTATATAATTTTATTTGTATACCTATCAGGGTGGATTTCGTTGTTCATAATTCTGCCAGAGGACAACACTTTTGTTACCATGGGTTCTTTTTTTCATTGCGCCAAATGCGTGCTGCACACGGGTCCTCAGTTTATCCGAAAGACTAGACGCTCAGTTTGATTTTCCACTCAAACTTGCGAGAAAGGGCGAGAGAGGGGTTTGAACCCACACCCTCACGGACTCTCTCTATATTGGCAGCTTAGAAAGAAAAGATCTGAGCACGTCACTCCTCTTTTGCAACATCTCCACTGGCTCCCTGTCTCACACCGAATAAAGTACAAGATCAGCACTCTATGTTATAGATGTACTCACAAAACTGCCCTTCCTATCTCTATGGCTGCCTTCACCTCAACACTCCATCTCGCTCACCACGATCGGCTTCGGATCCACTCTGTTTACGCATACCCAGATTCAAACACTCGACTGTTGGCCACCGTTCTTTCTCCGTCTCTGGACCTTGCAATTGGAATGAACTTCCTCTTTCGCTTCGTCAACTCTCCACACTCAGCTCTTTCAAGTCTGGCCTTAAAACCCACCTCTTCCTAAAATAGCCTCCCTTGCCTGCCCTTCCTTGTCTTTAGTTTCTACAGTTTTAGAGTTATGCATGCGTGTGAATGACTGGTGCGAAAGTGCTTTGATTTGTCTCTGCACAAGATTCAGCGCTATATAAATACCATTATTATTATTAACCATTCTGCCACTTTCCTTCTAGGCTTCCTGCTGAACGATTTATTCAGGCAGCGAGAGAGCACTTTGAATCAAGCAGGATCAGTCGCTGTGCACTGAGTGGGACGGCAAAAGAGAACGACGGTCGCCAACGCCTGCACAGCTGCCTGGATTCGAAGAAGACCAAAAAATAAAAAGCAACAATGCCTGCCTTTTTCTTGCACTGGCCGCCTGAAACATTCCTGCCTTTGGGGCTTCAGCGTCACATGCGTTCTCACAGCTGACTGCCCAGTGATTGCAATTCAGTTCAGTTCTGTGCGCCCCCAAGAAACGAAACGAAACGAGTTTTTATTTAACGAGGGTAGTGGAGTAAGCACAGCTGCTTTTTTTACATCCAGCCCTCAAGGGCAAAGAAGAAGAAGAAGAAAAAAAAACAAAAAACAAAGGCAAAACACACACACACACACACACACACACACACACACACACACACGCACGCACGCACGCACGCACGCACGCACACACACACATATGAAAATAAAAGGCATAAACGAAAGCATGCACACTACCTAATTAAGCACGACACGACAGACTATCATTGAAAAGATCAAATCATTAAGGGGGAAAAAGGGGGAAGAGAGCTAGATTGACAGAGATGGGACGTGGGTGATGAATTCATAAAATATCACTGACATTGGAACATAATCAGTACATTTTAGGATAAAGAGGTACCCAGTTTGAGATATTCATTTGGTATATTGGTAAGTTAGATTTGAATTTTTGAAAATTTGATTCCGTTTTTAAAGTTTCTGGGATATGATTCCATAACCACCCCCCTTGAATATGCAAGGCTTGATTTACATAAAAAGATAGTAGTAAATGGAAGGTTTATCTTATGTGAGTGTCGATAATTATTAAAACTGGTTACCAGGAAGTAAACTTCCCTTTAAAACTCCTGTCAAGGGCCCTGCTTGCACTGTAGTGGCAGAACAGACAGCCGAAAGAGCACCACCATGACAACGATAACAAGAGCTATGACCTGCACATGCCGTGAGCAAACTTCCCCCCCCGTCATGTTTCCTGGATTCGCTTTAAACCGTTAGGACATGGCTAACATTCAGTTCAATCAACAGCTACTGTGTTGTTTGTGACAGTATGTGTAGTAAATGCTTTAGAGGTCTGTCGCCGATGGCCAGCCACGGAAGTTAAACCTGAAGGAAACTCAAGCGATCCTGCAGATAATCATGTTTAATTGTTTCTGTGACATCGTAGAAGGACTCTCAGCAGCAACAGCTTGTTTGAGAGGTGCTGAAGTGCCTTCCTGAAGGTGACTCATGTTGGGTCTGTGGACAGAAGCTGTGGAGCTATTGGGAACCAAGACTCTGTGGACCAGTCTGGGACTATCAGGATTCCACAGGTTGTGTGTGTGTGTGTGTGTGTGTGTGTGTGTGTGTGTGCGTGCGTGAGCGTGTGTGTGTGTGTGTGTGTGTGTGTGTGCGTGCGTGCGTGCGTGCGTGTGTGTGTGTGTGTGTGTGTGTGTGTGTGTGTGTGCGCGCGCGTGTGTGTGTGTGAGCTCGTGCGCGTGACTGAAACGACACAGGAAACGAATGACGACTGCCCAGTGGCAGCCGTCAGTTGGCTCTACCCACCGGCGTCGGCAACCTGTTGTGCGAATGACCCCGTGATTCTAAAGCGCTTAGAGCTTGGTCTCTGGGGAGAACATACGTTATCTAAGTATCCATATCGTATCATACACTCCTTGTGTGTTTTGCAGCAGTGAAGGAATGACACTGAATAGAAGAAAAGCGTATAATGTGTTGGGGTTTTCTTTTTCCAAGACAAACTGAAGACACCCATAGCTTCAGCTGTCAGTCAGTCGTCAGTCTGATTTCTATCACCAATTCTGTGTTTGTTCTGGTGGCTCCTGTCCCGCCATTTATGTGTATTCTCCTTGAATGTGTGTTGAATTCAGAATAATGTTTTACTTATTCATGTGTCTAAACATTCCCCCCTCTACACACACACACACCCGAGACCCCTCTCCCAGCCCCTTCCCTGCCCCCCCCCCCCCCCACCCCCTCCCCCCCTAAAAAAGTTACTACATGTGAAACAGAGAGAGGTGGCTTGTAGTAATGATAAGATCAGCATTAAATTTGTTTGGTGTCTATCTGTTAGGAGATTTGCTGCAGTCCTTGGCCGGCGCATCAAATGTTTCAGATAAATCGAAAACTGAGCGAAAAGACTGCAAAAAAAAACCCTTCAGATAAAGTGTTGGGTTTTGAGGGGGGGGGGGGGGGGGGTTGCAGTCTTTTCGCTCAATTTTCGATTCGACTGAAACGCAAACTAATACTGCCTGCAAAATCAAACTTACATGAATATTCAGCTTCTCGTGTTGGTTCTTACACGTGATGTATGTCTTTGAAAAAGAAGCGTGGTGTTACAGGGTTTTCCATTCTTATCATTGTTGCTTCTGATCAGACCAGTTCCCTGTTCTTCCACATCCTCGTAATCTCTCTGTTCTTCAATGATTAGCATATCAGATTCTTCGTCTGTCCAACAACCATCTACCTGAAGATCTAGTCATCAGCCCCATCCACATGTAATATGCGGCTTCTGTTCAAACGTGTGTGTGTGTGTGTGTGTGTGTGTGTGTGTGTGTGTGTGTGTGTGCAGTGCGTGCATGTGTGAGTATGCACAAGTTTTTATAATGATATGCACTTGTAAGTATCCTAATTTCTACTGTATCTGTGTTTGTGTATGATTTTCGATTTATGTTCGTATCTTGTTGTGTACTACCCCCCCGCACCCCCCCCCCCCCTACCCACCCCCCACCCCCCAATATTCCTTGTGTCCTCGGTACGCTTGGTAATAAAGACATATTCTATTCTAGTCTGGTCTATTCTTCTAATCTATAGCTTTCTTCCTTTCTGTCTTGTCCCCCCCCCCTCCCCCCAGCAGTAACCCAGTCTCCATACATTGGTATCTCTATTGACAGTCTCTTCGATTGAGAAGGTGAACTCTTTGGACATCTTACTTCCAATTGGTACCCAAGTTTTGAGTTATTTCTTGGACGAGATCACTTCCAGATTGGAGAGGATTTTTCTCAGCGCTGGCACCAGAATTTCTTCTCTCTGTTTTTTTTGCGGAATGCACTGGATGCTTGTTTGTAATGCCACTGTGTGCGTTGAAAGTAATCGATTAATATCACTTTTTGTGAACATAAAAGAAACAGAAATAAGCGCGGAAATATTTTTTGTTCGCATAGAAATGCTTAAAAAAGTTTTTAAAAAAACAACAACAAAGTACCGATACACTCTTAGCATGCATTCAGTCGGGAAACCAAAAATTGTCAAACAGTATTTTACATAGATAGGAAAAACAAGGAGAATAATCTTAGAAACAAAATAGGAATTGGAAACAAGATCAAAGAAAACAGAGACAGGTAGAGAAAAATCAAGAAAAATAGCAACACAGAGAGACAGAGAGAAATAGCAACAGAAAGAGAAAGACTGAGAAAGAGAGACATGGAGACAGAGAGAGAGAGACAGAGAAATAGCAACAGAAAGAGAAATACTGAGAAAGAGAGACATGGAGACAGAGAGAGAGAGAGGCAGAGGGAGACTGAATGAGGGTTATTTGCAGACGGGAATACAGAGTAAGAGGGATGAATGAATGAATGAATGGTTTATTCATTTATAGGCCATTGCCCCTTATGAAAGGGTGTCACAAATTCTTCATAGACATCGCATCGTGCATTGAAAAATGACATTCGTTCAGACAACATGAATATATCATGCCTTATTTCTAATTAATATGCCTTCACCTTAGTAATACATAATACACATCGTGAAACATATTGTATTCAATTGACATTTATACACCTAAATGGTATATAATATACGCTAAATAATAACTCTTACATGCGTGGCTAATAACGATCAGTTACGTAATACACATCGTCCGTATGTAGTCGTTACTGGATACACTAAGACATAAGAACAGATCGGAGCTTAAACGTTTTATACAGATAGTTTGATAGGTTTCTAATAGTTTGTTCATGCGCTGAAGCCATAAGTGACGACAGTCTAAACTGATTTGGGAACTTAAAATACTTCAATGATATGTACTGTACTCTTAAATTATACAAGACAGGGCAGGACAGAACAAAATGCACCTCATTTTCTTTCTCCATCTGGCAAAGTGGACATAATAAGTTAGCCTAGAGTAAGAGGGAGACAGTGTGAGAGAGATGAGACAGACATAAACACAGAGAGACAGAGAGAAGAAAGAGAGAGAGAACTCGAACTCGAACATTTTAATGACTAGGCCATTTGCCCGTGTCAAGGGGGTGGGGGTTGGGGGATCGGGAGGTAGGGAGTACAGGGACAATTATACAGGCAGTCTGAAACACAAGTCATCACCGTGAAACATACATGTTTGCTTGAATTCAAAAGAGGGTTTAAGCAATTCCTGGAAAGTACAGATCATTTCATTCACATTTGAATCAGCAACGTACGTTCTTTCCTTTCTTTCGTGTTTTCTGTCTTCCTGAATTTTTTCGTTGATTATAATGGGTTTATAGGTTTAGTTTTGTTTGTTGTCTGGGTTTTTTTGTTTTGTTGTTGTTGTTGTTGTTGTTTTGTTTTGTTTTGGGTTTTTTGTTTGTTTTGTTTTGTTTCGGTTTATTTCGTTTTGTTTTCTTTGTTTTGTTCTTTTTTTCTTCCTTTGTTCTTTCCTTTTAGTGTGTGTGTGTGTGTGTGTCTGTGTCTGTGTGTCGGTGTGTGTCTGTGTCTGTGTGTCTCTATGTGTGTGTGTGTGTGTGTGTGTGTCAGTGTGTGTGTGGGTCTGCGTGTGTCAGTGTCTGTCTTTCAGTTTCAGTAAGGGTCTGAAGATTCATTTTCAGATGTAATGCGAATGTACATCTGTCTCTGTTTGTAGTCTGTCTGTCTATCTGTCTGTCTCTCTCTCTGTGTCTGTGTCTGTGTCTGTGTCTCTGTCTCTCTCTGTCTCTCTCTGTCTCTCTCTCTCTCTCTCTCTCTCTGATTTGAATTCGATTCGTGTGTTTTGTTCTGTCTCTGTCTCCAAGTCAAACTCTCTTTTTTCTCTCTCACACATACAAACACACGCACCCAACGTCCACGCCCCCCCCCCACGCCTCCCCCCCCCCCCCCCCCCCCCCCCACACACACACGCGCGCACGCACGCACACACACACAGAGCCCCCACCCTCTACCCCCCAACCCTACTTCACCCCCCGCCACCATTCATCCAATACTAGCGAACTATGATATGTTGAGCCATTTGTACCAGCCTCCTCCATTTACTCATTGTTGTTGTTGTGAAATGTTCAGTCCATTTCCAGGCATTCCTTCATTTCATTCAGCTCTGCAGCCAGCCCAAAGGGAGTCCGCTCTCTGGAATTTCAATCATGTCTCCCCGCAACATTCAGATTACTTTATAAAGGTCACACAGGCCGTAGTAAGAAGCAAGGAGGAATCGTTGCTGCAAGTCTGGGACATCGTTCGTTCGTTCGTTCGTTCCGTTTCTTTGCCAGGGAAGGATTTTCAATCATCTCACTCTCTGTCTGTCTGTCTGTCTGTCTGTCTGTCTGTCTGTCTGTCTGTCTGTCTGTCTGTCTGTCTGTCTCTCTCTCTCTCTCTCTCTCTCTCTCTCTCTCTCTCTCTCTCTCTCTCTCTCTCTCTCTCGACGACGACGATGACAATCGATGAGAACGGAGATGGACTTCGGAAGGCAAAACTGGCAATGCACCAGCCATACACACACAAAGTTGTTTTTTTTGCAGTGGGTGGGTTGTGTGTGTGTGTGTGTGTGTGTGTGTGTGTGTGTGTGTGTGTGTGTGTGTGTGTGTGTGTGTGTGTGTGTGTGTGTGTGTGTGTGTGTGTGTGTGTGTGTGTGTGTGTGTGTGTGGAGAGAGGGGTGTCCGTGTGTGCATGGGTCTGCGCGTGTGTGGAGAGGGGTGTGCGTGTGCATGTGTGTGTGTGTGTGTGTGTGTGTGTGTGTGTGTGTGGAGAGAGGGGTGTGCGTGTGTGTGTGTGTATGTGTGTTTGTGTGTGTGTATGTGTGTGTGTGTGTGTGTGTGTGTGTGTGCGTGTGTGTGTGTGTGTGGAGAGAGGGGTGTGCGCGTGCGTGTGCGTGAGCGTCCGTATGTGCGTGAGCTTCTGTGTGTGTGTGTGTGTGTGTGTGTGTGTGTGTGTGTGTGTGTGTGTGTGTGTGTGTGTGTGTGTGTACTTTTGCATTCGTGTGTGTGAATACACATGTGCGTGTGTGTGCGTGTGTGTGTGTGTGTGTGTGTGTGTGTGTGTGCGTGTGTGTGAGTGTGTGCGCGCGTGCGTGCGCGAGCGTCTACGTATGTGGACCGTAGCCGCGCTTGTGTGTGTGTGTGTGTGTGTGTGTGTGTGTGTGTGTGTGTGTGTGTGTGTGTGTGTGAATAATCGATCCAAATGACGTAAATATTTTGTGTCTGA
>NC_134883.1:12435309-12452809 GCF_041734735.1 Babylonia areolata
ATATCTCCCCAGCTCTCCATATACACATTTATTTGGTGTCTTTGCTGAAACATTTAAGAATCTTTTGCATGCATGGGTGTGCACCTTTTCAATTGAGTCTATTTCCTCTAGACCCCACATTTCTGACCCATATAATAGAATCGGCTGAACCTGGGCATCAAAGATTTTGAAGAAGCACTGCCTCGTCATCTCATTGAGATTTCGGAGGACACGGACACAGTCATATACAGCTTTCTTTCCTTTCGTTACGAGGGATCGCACTCCCTGCACATTACTCAACATTGTCGTGAACGTGTATCCTAGGTAAGTGTAACTGTTAACCACTTCTAGATCAGCACCATCCAAGAACCATTTTTCATTTTTCCCTAGGTAACCCCCCTTTCTGAATACCATAACTTTGGATTTTTCTGCGTTTATTTTCAAAAACCTTTCTTTACATAATGCACTAAGATGGTTTAACTGGTTCTGCAGACCCCAGGGTGTCCTTGATAAAAGAGCTAAATCATCTGTGAACAATAAAAGGAACAGTTCGATCAGACCTGGCTGAAGTTGTATTCCATGTTTTCCTACCTCTTCTAGAGCTACGACTATTTCATTTATGAATAAGGAGAAGAGTGTAGGACTCAAAATGCACCCCTGCTTAACACCTAAAGGACAACCAAAAAGATCAGTCATTTCTTCATTCACACGAATACATGATGAAACTGAAGAATACATAGCTCTTAAAGCATTAAAAAAATGGGCCAGATAATCCTGCTCTCAATAAAGTTGCAAACAAGGAAGCATGATGGACTGAATCGAAAGCCTTTCTCAGATCTATAAAAGCTACATACAGTTTTTCGCCTTTTCTACTAAAACATTTCTCTACAATAGATGATAAGGTATAGATATGATCAATCGTTGAATATGATTTTCTGAAAAACAGAGAGAGACAGAAAGATAGAGACAGACAGACAGACAGAGAGACAGAGACAGAGACACAGAGAAAGAGACAGACAGACAGATACGGACAGACAAAGAGATTTCACCATGGGAAGGAGAAATCAAATCCTGCAACCCTTCACAGATTCTGGATGATGCGGGTTAACCACACGGTTCCGGTCCTCGTGACGAGAACAGCTCACTCCCACTACTGGGGAAAAGGATTTAACTCACTCAGTACGGCCAGTCCTCTCTTCTCCTCTACACAGACCCCTCGGATGTCCAGTGGGTGTCTGAATGACCCAACCTTTAGCTTCCGTCGTAAGAATTGTGGTATTCTTTGTCAACATTCACCTCTTCAGTATAAGAGCCTTCCGCTTGCAATATTTTGATGATGGTAATTGGTTTGAAACGCTGTTGACGTCGTCTCTTTCGCCGTTCGTATGGAGAGAGTTAAACTATAATGTCTTTCTTATCTTGTTCGGAACAGACAGACAGAGAGAAAGAAACAGGAGGGAGGGGGAGGGAGAAAGAGGGGGGAAGGGGGAGATGTGAGGGAGGGGGGGAGGGAGAAGGGTGGTAGGAGGAAGGAAGGAAGGAAGGAAGGGAAAGAAAGGGGGAAAGGGACAGAGAAGGCGTTGAGAAAGACAGAGAAGGGGGTTGAGAAGGAGAGAGAGAGAGAGAGAGAGAGAGAGGGGGGGGGAGGGAGGGGGGGAGTGAGAGAAGGAGAAGGCAGAAAGAGGGAAGAGAAAGTGACAGGTCTGCTCTCTTCTTTTCTATTCTCTTCTCATGTAATCTCGTCTCTTCTCTTCTCATGTCGTCTTTCTCTTCTCATGTCATCTCTTCTCTTCTCATCTCTTCTCGTCCGTTCTCATGTCATCTCATCTCTTCTTATGTAATCTCGTCTCTTCTCATGTCATATCTTCTCTTCTTATGTTATCTCTTCTCTTCTCATCTTCTCTTCTCGTGTCATCTCTTCTCATGTCATCTCTTCTCTTCTCATCTCGTCCGTTCTCATGTCATCTCTTCTCTTATCTTCTCATGTCATCTCTTCTCATGTCATAGCTTCTCATCTCATGTCATCTCTTCTCTTCTCATCTTCTCTTCTCATGTCATCTCTTCTCATGTCATCTCTTCTATTCTCATGTAATCTCGTCTCTTCTCTTGTAATCTCGTCTCTTCTCATGTCATCTCTTCTCTTCTCGTCCGTTCTCGTGTCATCTCTTCTCTTTTCATGTCGTCTCGTCTTATGTCATCTCTTCTCTTCTCGTGTAATCTCGTCTCTTCACATGTCATGTCATCTCTTCTCTTCTCATGTAATCTCTTCTCTTCTCACCTTCACCTTCACCTTCACCTCTCCCGTAGTCTGGGTTCAGACCGTTGGGGCACCGCTGCTGACCTGGCCACCACCCCTCTCCACTCTTCACGGTTTTCTGATTTCCTCAGGGCGTCACCGAGCGTCAAGCCTGTCCACCCCCGGATGTTGTCTTCCCATCTCTTCTTCTGCCGTCCTCTCCTTCTGCCTCCTTGTACGGTGCCTTGCAGGAACGTTTTGGCAAGACCAGATGATCGGGAGATGTGTCCATACCACCTAAGTTTGCGTTTTTTCACTATGGACAGAAGGTCTTCGTAGGGTCCAATACTTTGCTTGATTCTGTTCTTCACTTCCGTGTTAGTGATGTGGTCTCTGTAGGAGATGCCAAGTAGTCTACGAAAGCATCTCATCTCGACAGCTTGGATTCTTCTCTCGATGTCCGCAGTCAGGGTCCAAGTCTCGCAGGCGTAGAGCAATATTAATATAACCAGGGAACGCATCAGTCTGATTTTTGAGCTGAGAGCGATGTTTTTGTTGTTCCAGATGGTGTTCAGCTTGTTGAGTGCCATTGTTGTTTGGGCAATTCTCGAGAGTACTTCTGGTTTAGATCCTTCATCTGACACGATTGCTCCCAGATATTTGAAGCTGTGGACTGTTTTAAGCTTTTCGTCGTTGACTTTGATGTCAATGCTGATGCCGTTGGTGTTGTTAGTCATCTCTTCTCATCTCTTTTCAACTCTTCTCGTCCGTTCTCATGTCATCTCTTCTCTTCTCGTGTCATCTCTTCTCTTCTCATCTCTTTTCATCTCTTCTCGTCCGTTCTCATGTCATCTCTTCTCTTGTCATGTCATCTCTTCTCATGTCATCGCTTCTCTTTTCATGTAATTTCTTCTCATCTCTTCTCGTCTCTTCTCATGTCATCTCTTCTCTTCTCATGTCATCTCGTCTCTTCTCTTCTCTTGTCATCTCGTCTCTTCTCATGTCATCTCGTCTCTTCTCATATCTTCTCATGTCATCTCTTATCTCTTCTCATGTCATCTCTTTTCTTCTCATCTAGTCTCTTCTCATTCCATCTCTTCTCTTTTCATGTCTCATCTTCTTTTCTCGTCTTTCTTCTCATTTGTTCGTGTCAGAAGCCCACGTGTTCAAATTCACACTTATTCACTAATTATCTTCAAACATACATACACATTTTCACCAGCTCAGTCCTCAGTCTAAACAAAATTTGAAATTCCCTCTTTTTTTATATTTATTATTTTTTATTTAACTATTTCAATTCTATACAATGTTTACAACTTTTTTTCATTCTGGTTCAATTCCCTCCCCATCAGGGATCGGGTTGGTGGTCACACATCTTCCACCTCACATGGTAAAGACTGGAACTCCACACAGTTAATGGTGGTCACACACCTTCCACCTCACATGGTAAAGATTGGAACCACACAGTTAATGGTGGTCACACACCTTACACCTCACATAGAATAGACTGGAACTTCACACAGTTAATGGTGGTCACACACCTTACACCTCACATAGAATAGACTGGAACTTCACTCAGTTAATGGTGATCACACACCTCACCTCCTCACATAGTAAAGACTGGAACTTCACACAGTTAATGGTGATCACACACCTTACACCTCACATGGAATATACTGGAACTTCACACAGTTAATGGTGATCACACACCTTACCTCCTCACACAGTAAAGACTGGAACTCCACACAGTTAATGGTGATCACATCCCTTACCTCCTCACATGGTAAAGACTGGAACTCCACACAGTTAATGGTGATCACACACCTTCCACCTCACATGGTAAAGACTGGAACTTCACACAGTTAATAGTGATCACACACCTTACCTCCTCACATAGTAAAGACTGGAACTTCGAATAGTTAATGGTGATCACACACCTCACCCCCTCACATAGTAAAGACTGGAACTCCACACAGTTAATGGTGATCACATAGCTTACCTCCTCACATAGTAAAGACTGGAACTCCACACAGTTAATGGTGATCACACACCTTACCTCCTCACATAGTAAAGACTGGAACTTCACACAGTTAATGGTGATCACACACCTTACCTCCTCACATAGTAAAGACTGGAACTTCACACAGTTAATGGTGATCACACACCTTACCTCCTCACATAGTAAAGACTGGAACTTCACACAGTTAATGGTGATCACACACCTTACCACCTCACATGGAATATACTGGAACTCCACACAGTTAATGGTGATCACACACCTCACCTCCTCACATGGTAAAGACTGGAAATTCACACAGTTAATGGTGATCACACACCTCACCTCCTCACATAGTAAAGACTGGAATTTCATACAGTTAATGGTGATCACATCCCTTACCTCCTCACATAGTAAAGACTGGAACTTCACACAGTTAATGGTGATCACACACCTCACCTCCTCACATAGTAAAGACTGGAATTTCATACAGTTAATGGTGATCACATCCCTTACCTCCTCACATAGTAAAGACTGGAACTCCACACAGTTAAATATCCATCCACACCTGTCCAAGGCGGATGAAGGCGTTTCTATTACATATACAAGAGACACAGAATAAACACAACACTGTCCACAGTACAGTTAACTACGTGATCCACACACAACACTGGTTCCACAGTACAGTGAACACCACTGATTCAACAATACATTGAACTACGTGATCTGCACACAACACTGGTCCACAGTACAGTGAACTACGTGATCCACACAAACACTGGTTCCACAGTACAGTGAACTACGTGATCCACACAAACACTGGTTCCACAGTACAGTGAATTACGTGATCCACACACAACACTGGTTCCACAGTTCAGTGAACTACGTGATCCGCACACAACACTGGTTCCACAGTACAGTGCCAACCACTGGTTCCACAATACAATGAACTACGTGATCCACACACCACTGGTTCCACAGTACAGTGAACTACGTGATCCACACACAACACTGGTTCCACAGTACAGTGAACTACGTGATCTGCACACAACACTGGCTCCACAGTACAGTGAACTACGTGATCCACACACAACACTGGTTCCACAGTTCAGTGAACTACGTGATCCACACACAACACTGGTTCCACAGTACAGTGAACTACGTGATCTGCACACAACACTGGCTCCACAGTACAGTGAACTACGTGATCTGCACACAACACTGGTTCCACAGTTACGTGAACTACGTGATCCACACACAACACTGGTTCCACAGTTACGTGAACTACGTGATCCACACACAACACTGGCTCCACAGTTACGTGAACTACGTGATCCACACACAACACTGGTTCCACAGTACAGTGAACTACGTGATCCGCACACAACATTCGTTCATCTGTTCAGTGAACTACGTGATCTGCACACGACAGTAGTTCCACAGTACAATGAACTACGTGATCCACACACAACACTGGTTCCACAGTACAGTGAACTACGTGATCGACACACAACACTGGTTCCACAGTACAGTGAACTATGTGATCTGCACACAACACTGGCTCCACAGTACAGTGAACTACGTAATCTGCACACAACACTGGCTCCACAGTACAGTGAACTACGTGATCCGCAAACAACACTGGCTCCACAGTACAGTGAACTATGTGATCTGCACACAACACTGGCTCCACAGTACAGTGAACTATGTGATCTGCACACAACACTGGCTCCACAGTACAGTGAACTACGTGATCCACACACAACACTGGTTCCACAGTACAGTGAACTACGTGATCCACACACAACACTGGTTCCACAGTACAGTGAACTACGTAATCTGCACACAACACTGGCTCCACAGTACAGTGAACTACGTGATCTGCACACAACACTGGTTCCACAGTACAGTGAACTACGTGATCCGCACACAACACTGGCTCCACAGTACAGTGAACTACGTGATCTGCACACAACACTGGCTCCACAGTACAGTGAACTACGTGATCCACACACAACACTGGCTCCACAGTACAGTGAACTACGTGATCTGCACACAACACTGGCTCCACAGTACAGTGAACTACGTGGGACGAGGGAAGCTGTGACTTGGTTTAGTCCTTGATGTTGAGGCCATCTGGTGCAGAAGTACCGAGATGGTGGATAATCTGTTCTCCATGTTCTTTCTCTTAGAGGAATCACCAGTGCTGTTGCGCCAGACCACTGACATGGAGAAGTGGGTTATGCTGTGGGGATCAGTGTTGAAGTGAATAGGCACAGGGGTTTGCTTTTTCTGGAGGATGCTGTCCCTGTGCTCTTTGCTGCGTTTTTCCAGTGTGCCTACGTAGATACGACCGCACAAGCTGCAGTGGACCACATATACCAAATCACTGGTTTGGCAGGTGAACCTGCTCCTCATGGTGAACTGGCGTCCTGGAGGCCCCTTGAAGGTGAGTGTGGTAGTGTTGAGGAAGGGACAGCATTTGCACTTGGGTCTGTCACAGCAGCTGTTGCCCAGGGAGTGGTGGTTCTGGGGGGTGGGGCTGTGGGTTGGAGTGACGACCTAACCAGATGATCGCCCAGGTTATGGTCTCGTTTGAAGGCCATTAGAGGAGGGTTCTTTAATGTCAAATCAAATCAAATCAAAATCATAAACACTTTATTAATCCACATGGAAATTAAGTTGTGCAATCACAGGCTCGTTGTAAACACCAGCATAAAATCATCATGCGCAACATAAGAAAAGATTAAAACTAGTCAAATAAGCATTCCCAATAGCTCTTCGATAGACTACCCCCCTCCCCCCCCCCCCCCCCTCCCCTCCGTACGCACACGTACTCACGTTAAGACAATAGGGTATTGCACAACTTGCCAACTTTGGAATGAGGAGTGTTCCGACTGGAAGGGAAGCAATGTGGATAAAACCGTTATCTTCATACATATTTTATTCGCCAGCCAAAAGTGTGAGAAACGGTTTGTTTGTTTGTTGGGGTTTTTTGTTTGTTTTGTTTGTTTGTTGTTTTTAGATTAGCAACATTTGCCATATGGATTTGTTCACCGTGCGATGATGCTGAATCTGTATAAGTCAATGATTCAGAAATAGTCACACGAATTTAACTGTTGCCGCATCGACCTAACACTGTCTCGAAATGGCTGAGCTCCACTTAGTTATCCCTTGCACTTCATTTCCACCCGTGCCCTCCAAACGGCGTTAGTTACTCCCACTCACTCCACCCCTCCCCCCCTCCCCACCACCTACCTCTCACTTTTCACGTGGTCACAGTCAGGCTTGTTGCGTCTTGAGACCATCTCCAGCAGTCCACCAGCAGAGCTCTGTCAATGTCAGGCCGGCCCCAGGCCTCACACCGGAGAAGACTGTGCATCGTCGTTGCTGAGTCACTTCAGGTTTATGTTCAGTTTTCGTTCGTGTGCGCTGTATGTGTGTGCTAGTGTGTGTGTGTGTGTGTGTGTGTGTGTGTGTGTGTGTGTGTGTGTGTGTTTGTGCCAGTGTGTGTGTGTGTGTGTGTGTGTGTGTGTGTGTGTGTGTGTGTGTGTGCGAAGATAAAATATGCACGTGCATGGTGGTTTATACGCGAAGCCATCAAGGCCATTGTGTACATTTATGAGCCGCATTGCGGCAATATCCACATTTCTTCTCCCGCTCCACTCCTCTGTGTGACTGACGGAGTGAACGTCCACGCCTCCTTGTGAACACTGTTCATTCCGTGTTGAGGGGAAATTGTGGATATTGCAGCCTGCACTCCCTCAACCACTCCCCCTCCTCCCCCACCCCAAGTCCTCCAGTCTTACTACCCACACACTCCCACACATATACACACAATAGAAGTTCATCAGTGACGAATCGTGTCCTTTAAGCTATGCTCCTTAAGCTATGCTTCTAACCAGATTGTTTCCTTGATCATTCAAACCTGTTTCTGGTGAAAGCCCGAGAAAGTCTTCTCCATTCCGTATACGTGTTTGTTCTGAGATCATGCTCCTCTTCTTGTTTAATTGTATCGCATTGTAATTTTCTCAAGCTTCTCAAAACGCTTTAAAATAACACATAACTCACACACAAAATGATACAGGAACACACACACACACACACACACACACACACACACACACACAGATGCACATGCATACGCACGTACGCACACAGAAAGGCACATTGAAGTAATATACTTAGATCCGTAATTAGTAATATTCTCTGTTTTCCATTTTGTTTCACAGTGCATCCCCATTCTGACTTAACCTATGGTGCGTGAATCGGCTGGTCGTTCCTTCTTTGATCTCTTTCGTACATTTATGTTCGACGGGCCCAATAGCCAAGTGGTTATAGTGCTGGACTTTCAATCTGAGGGTCCCGGATTCGAATCTCGGTTACGGCGCCTCGTGAGTAAAGGGTGGAGATTTTTTCCGATCTCCCAGGTCACCATATGTGCAGACCTGCTGGTGCCTGAAACCACCTTCGTGTGTATACCCAAGCAGAAGATCAAATACGCACGTTAAAGATCCTGTAATCCATGTCATCGTTCGGTGGGTTATGGAAACAAGAACATACACAGCATACACACCCCACACCCCCACCCCCGAAAACGGAGCATGGCTGTCTACATGGCGGGGTGAAAACGGTAATCCACATAAAAGCCCACTCGTGTACATGTTTACGAGTGTACGTGGGTGTTGCAGCCCACGAACGAAGAAGAAGACATTGATGTTCCAAAACATTTGCATGAGCTTGTGTTCCCTCTGGGTCATTCAAGTCAACTTGTGCCAAGAACTGCAAATGCATTTGAAACATGAAGGGTATTTTCTCATTCTTTTGTTTCTTTGAGTGAGGTTAGTTATTATCATGCAAGGTACGTTCTGTCTTCTGTTTGTCCCATCCATGACTGATTTTTTTTTTTCGATTCTTTTGATTCCTCGACTGCCTCTTGTGTCTGATATGGAGTAGTTTATGGCGTTCTGGGAGCCTTTTTTAAAACAACTTTTTTAATAGTGTTCTGACCTTTAGCTCGGTCTGATATTTAGCTTGCATCGGAAGGGGAAGTCAAAAAGGTACTGGAAGTGTCAATTGATATATCCATGATGTCTCGTTGCTTCATTTTCAAAACATCTTTATATATATATATATATATATATAATCAGGGCCTAGTTTGACACAGAGTTGTGAGTCCTGGTCAAAAAAACTATTCTGGAGCAGCTTTGTTTCGTCTGTTTGCCTGTTTCTTTACCTGTTCATTTGTTTCACACACACACACACACACACACACACACACACACACACACACACACACACACACACACACACACACTTGTGTGCGCACGACACGCACTCGTCCTAGGACCGACCATCCCAACCCACCAAATGACCCATCTCGCTGCCAATAATAACAAGAAACACTTCTCTTGTTTCCAAACCTTACATGACGGGGGTAAAATCGGGCATACACTTAAAACCCCACTCGCGCACTAGACGAGTGAACGTGGGAGTCCCAGCCCACGAACGCAGAAGAAGAAGAAGAAGTTTCCAAGTCAGCTCTTCTCACGCAGAACTAAGAGGCGAAGTGAGTCCTGTCTGCGTCTGTAATGTCTGTGATGTCTGTGACAAGACAGAGAATCACCGACAGCCGTTCGGTGCCCGAAGCGTTGTTACCCGGAAGGAACAATCACTGCGGTTCTTCACAAAGCCCCCGTTAGTAAATCTTGGCTGGAGTCACTGAGGAGGCGCTGAATCCCGTCGTCAACCTTGGCTCCCGTTTGTCTGTCTGTCTGTCTGTCTTCAGATCAGCTCTTGGTCAGTGGGTGTGACCATTGAGGGAGATGTATGAATCGTTCCTCTGATTTTGAAGGGTTTTTTGTTTTGTTTTTGTTTTTGCGGGAGGGGGGAGGTTGGGGGGGCGGGGGGGGGGGGGGGAGGGGGGGTGAGGAGGGGATATTGTGGGTTTTGTTGTTGTTGTTGTTGTTTTTTGTCTCCTTGGGTGGTAGTGATGTGGTGTTGAAGATGGTGGTGGTGGTGTCTCTTGTGATGTCTACTACTACTGCTACTACTACTAGTATTGTTAGTACTACTACTACTACTATGACTGCCGCTGCTGCTGCTGCTGTCTGCTGCTGCAAGTGTTATTGGTTCTACTTTCTCCTGCTCCTCATATGGTCCTGTGTCAGGCATTATCCTTATGGTGTTCAGCACTGCTATCCCCCAAACACAACCATGCAAGTGTTTATTCTTTCATTTCATATGGAATGTAGACATTCCAAATATAAACCACACACACACACACACACACACACACGCACACACACACACACACACACACACACACACACGCACACGCACACACACGTCACACACACACATCACTAGCACACACGCACACACACACATAACACACATTACACACGATTCCAACCCACTGCAAACGACCCATCTTCTAACTGACAACGACAGATCGACAACAAACACTTCACTTCTGGGAGCTCTCCACACACAGAAACAGGGCTGTGAAGTAAGTCCGCTCGGCTACTGGGAAGACATGTTGCGGCATGGATTGTCGCCCCGGCATGGATTGTCGCCCTGGCATGAATTGTCGCCCCGTTCCGGCATGGATTGTCGCCCCGGCATGGATTGTCGCCCCGGCATGAATTGTCGCCCCGGCCGGCATGGATTGTCGCCCTGGAATGGATTGTCGCCCCGTTCCGGCATGGATTGTCGCTCCGGAATGGATTGTCGCCCCGACCCGGCATGAATTGTCGGTCCGACCCGGCATGAATTGTCGTCCCGGCCCGGCATGGATTGTCGCCCCAGATTGAATTGTCGCCTTGGCATGGATTGTCACCCCGACCCTGCATGAATTGTCGCCCCGACCCGGCATGAATTGTCGTCCCGGCATTTATTGTCGCCCTGGCATGAATTATCGCCCCGGCCCGGCATGTATTGTCGCTCCGGCATGGATTGTCGGCCCGGCATGGATTGTCGCCCCGGCCCGGCATGGATTGTCGGCCCGGCCCGGAATGGATTGTCGCCGGCGACAATACATGCAGCCCTCACTGGACATAATCATTGTCGCCACTCTGCACTGTTGTTGTTGTGAGGAGTGAGTGTGGAGCTGTGACGTAATTTTTACGACGTAGTGCCGGTGAAGAGCTGTCCCCTCGCAGATAACACACACACACACACACACACACACACACACACACACACACACACACACACACACACACACACACACATCTGCACGCACAAACACACAAACATGCACACACACTCACACACTTACACACACACGTCAAATACACCCGCATATATCATACCCCCACCTCTCTCACCACACACCCCTTTTACATAAACACGAATGTACTCACACACACACGAAATGCACGCGCACGCATACACTCACACAAACAAGCACACAACAATCTCTTACGAGCATGCGCACATGAGCACACGAACACACACACACAACAACAACAACAACAGCAACAACAGTGCAGAGGGCGACAATATAATGCAGTGAGGCTGTACGTATTGTCGTCAGCGACAATCCATGCAGGGGCGACAAATACATGCTGCGAACAACAGTTTCAGTTTCAGTTTCAGTAGCTCAAGGAGGTGTCACTGCGTTCGGACAAATCCATATACGCTACACCACATCTGCCAAGCAGATGCCTGACCAGCAGCGTAACCCAACGCGCTTAGTCAGGCCTTGAGGGGGGAAAAAAAGGTGAATAAATAATAGATAAGCTTACACAAATAAATAAATAAATAATTATAATGTAAAAAAAAAAAGAAAGAAAGAAAAAAAAGGTGAATAAATAAACAACAGCACCAGTGCAGAGGGGCGACAATATAATGCAGTGAGGGCTGCACGTATTGTCGCCGGGTGACAATCCACACAGGGGTGATATTACATGCAGCTACATGGTCGGCATGGAATAGCCGACAGGCCATTTGGTGCCGACACCTTGTTATCTGGACAATCGACAGTCCTGTAAACTGTGAAACTGCTTGGCGCAGAATCCCGTCATTAACCTTCTCACCCCTCTGTCTGTCTGTCTGTCTGTCTGTCTGTTTGTCTAGTCTTCAGACCAGCTGTTGGTTGTCCGGCAGTCCTAACGTGTTCTGTTTGTTATGTGTGGTCTGCCAGGCTTGGGGGAAGAAATATTGGTTGCATGGCGTTTGGGCCTGTTGAAGACGGACAGAGCGGAGGCTGGTTGTACAACTTTTCTAGTCGGTTCTGGTGGGTTCGGGTGTGGCCTGTGTTACTGCCATTAGTCAGGGACATAGTTGGACTTGTCTCTAGTTTGTGAAGTCTTACTGTGGGGTGGTGTGTGTGTGTGTGTGTGTGTGTGTGTGTGTGTGTGTGTGTGTGTGTTACTGCCATTAGTCAGGGACATAGTTGGACTTGTCACTAGTTTGTGAAGTCTTACTGTGGGGTGGTGTATGTGTGTGTGTGTGTTACTGCCATTAGTCAGGGACATAGTTGGACTTGTCACTCTTGTTTGTGAAGTCTTACTGTGGGGTGGTGTGTGTGTGTGTGTTACTGCCATTAGTCAGGGACATAGTTGGACTTGTCACTAGTTTGTGAAGTCTTACTGTGGGGTGGTGTATGTGTGTGTGTTACTGCCATTAGTCAGGGACATAGTTGGACTTGTCACTCTAGTTTGTGAAGTCTTACTGTGGGGTGGTGTGTGTGTGTGTGTGTGTGTGTGTGTGTGTGTGTGTGTGTGTGTGTGTGTGTGTGTGTGTGTGTGTGTGTGTGTGTGTGTGTTACTGCCATTAGTCAGGGACATAGTTGGACTTGTCACTAGTTTGTGAAGTCTTACTGTGGGGTTGTGTGTGTGTGTATGTGTGTTACTGCCATTAGTCAGGGACATAGTTGGACTTGTCACTCTTGTTTGTGAAGTCTTACTGTGGGGTGTGTGGGGTGTGTGTGTGTGTGTGTGTGTGTGTGTGTGTGTGTGAGGTGGGGGGGGGGGGTGGGGGGGGGGGGATTGTGTGGGGGCTTGTGGTTGTTTTATGTGGTGGTTAGGTGGTGGTGATAGTGTTGTAGTGATAGTGCTGTTGGCAGAGGTGGTCTTCAACTTTGCACAACTGCTATGCTTCTTCTTCCTCCTCCTCAGCCTCCTTTGCTTGTTCTTCTCCTCTTTTGTTCTTCTCCTCTTCTTCCTTCTTTATTTGTTCTTCTCCTCTTCTTCCTTCTTCTTCTCCTCTTTTTTGTTCTTCTCCTCTTCTTCCTTCTTCTTCTCCTCTTTTTTGTTCTTCTCCTCTTCTTCCTTCTTCTTCTCCTCTTTTTTTTTTTTTTGTTCTTCTCCTCTTCTTCCTTCTTCTTCTCCATTTTTTTGTTCTTCTCCTCTTCTTCCTTCTTCTTCTCCTCTTTTTTGTCCTTCTCCTCTTCTTCCTTCTTCTTCTCCTCCTTTTTTTTGTTCTTCTCCTCTTCTTCCTTCTTCTTCTCCTCTTTTTTTGTTCTTCTCCTCTTCTTCCTTCTTCTTCTCCTTTTTTTTGTTCTTCTCCTCTTCTTCCTTCTTCTTCTCCTCCTTTTTTTGTTCTTCTCCTCTTCTTCTTCTCCTTTTTTTTGTTCTTCTCCTCTTCTTCCTTCTTCTTCTCCTCCTTGTGTGTCCTTCTTCCTCATCCAACAACTCTTCTCTTTACTCCTGGCCATCATCATCATTGTCATGTTTTGTTCTTGGTTGTTTTATCTTCACCCTCGTCGTCTTGGTCGTTGATTTCTGTGTATGACGTGTCTGTGCATGTGTGTGTGTGTGTGGTTGTGTGTGTGTGTGTGTGTGTGTGTGTGTGTGTGTGTGTGTGTGTGTGTGTGTGTGTTTATCTGTGCATATGTGTATGTGTGTCTGTGTGTGTGTGTGTGTGTGTGTGTGTGTGTGTGTGATGATGATGATGATAATGATGATGATGATGATGATGATTAACTCCTATGTTGTTGAAATGTCAAAACATTACACAAACATTTCCTTCCAGCCTTTCTGCTCTTTCCATAATGAATATGCAACATACTGAACCTGGTGCATGTCTTGGAATACAGAGAATCACCATGAGTGTGATTGGTGCTGAACGCTGGTGGTTCCTCACAAAGTCCTGTAAACTGTAGAGTTATGTTGTTTTTGTTTTTGTTTTTTTTTACCTGTGCCGATTTGTCTCTCTTCAGAACAACCTTCGATTGTATATGACAATAGGCCATTACCATCAGTCAGAAAAAAGTTCTCAACTGCTCTGCAAGTTTCGAAATTTGTGTTAGTTGTTGGTGGCAGTGATGATGGTGGTGGAGTGGTTCTGAAGATGGTGAGGGTTGGTCTTCAACTCCCACCACTATAATATTGCTTCTTCTTCGTCCTCCTCCACCTCTTTTTCCTCCTCCTCCTCACAGAGTCGTGTAAAACTGTGGTGCTGAGTGGTGAAGAAACCTAATGAGCCATCACCCTTCCTTGTTCATTTGTGAAGAAACCTAATGAACCATCACCCTTCCTTGTTCATTTGTGAAGAAACCTAATGAACCATCACCCATCCTTGTTCATTTGTGAAGAAACCTAATGAACCATCACCCTTCCTTGTTCATTTGTGAAGAAACCTAATGAACCATCACCCTTCCTTGCTCATTTGTGAAGAAACCTAATGAACCATCACTCTTCCTTGTTCATTTGTGAAGAAACCTAATGAACCATCACCCTTCCTTGTTCATTTGTGAACAAACCTAATGAACCATCACCCTTCCTTGTTCATTTGTGAACAACCCTAATGAACCATCACTCCTCCTTGTTCATTTGTGAAGAAACCTAATGAACCATCACCCTTCCTTGTTCATTTGTGAAGAAACCTAATGAACCATCACTCCTCCTTGCTCATTTGTGAAGAAACCTAATGAACCATCACTCCTCCTTGCTCATTTGTGAAGAAACCTAATGAACCATCACCCTTCCTTGTTCATTTGTGAAGAAACCTAATGAACCATCACCCTCCCTTGTTCATTTGTGAACAAACCTAATGAACCATCACTCTTCCTTGCTCATTTGTGAAGAAACCTAATGAACCATCACCCTTCCTTGTTCATTTGTGAAGAAACTTAATGAACCATCACCCTTCCTTGTTCATTTGTGAAGAAGCCTAATGAACCATCACCCTTCCTTGTTCATTTGTGAAGAAGCCTAATGAACCATCACCCTCCCTTGTTCATTTGTGAAGAAACCTAATGAACCATCACCCTTCCTTGTTCATTTGTGAAGAAACCTAATGAACCATCACCCTTCCTTGTTCATTTGTGAAGAAACCTAATGAACCATCACTCTTCCTTGCTCATTTGTGAAGAAACCTAATGAACCATCACCCTTCCTTGTTCATTTGTCTGTCCTCCTTGTGGTAACACACAGAGAGAGGCGTGGGCTGTGTTGTCATAGGATGAGGAATTTCTGAATGGTTCCTGCATGCAATCTGAACAGCTGTGTAGTCTTCGTCGGTTGTAAAACATGATGGCAGTGGTCATCTACTGCTTCTAACTACCACCACCGCCACTCTCTTTCCTCCTCTCAGTTTATTCTCATCTGCTCCCTTCTATACCCTATAGGTCTTGTATATATATATATATATATATATATATATATATATATATCTGTGTGTGTGTGTGTGTGTGTGTGTGTGTGTGTGTGTGTGTGTTATGAGCATTTTCGCCTAGTCTTGAAAATATGCCCTTGGCGTTTACAAATAGAACACATGTGTAAATATCGAAAAGGAAAAGTTTAACACAAGATACCAAACATCATTGAAAACTATTCATCCACCCCACCCCCCCACGCGCCCCCACACCCCATCCCCCACCACACAATACACACAAGCACACGCGCACGCACAAACACAAGTCACAGCACGCAATCGTAAATAGTTCACAATAAAAAAATACCACCAACAAATCCCGAAACTATCAAAACTAACTCACTCACAAATAGTCATTTTAGTTCATACTGGGAACGGGTGAGTTGTTGCGAATTAATCCGGAAGGGAAAAGGTGGGTCTTCAGATATATATATATATATATATATATATATATATATATATATATATATATATATATATATATATATATATATATTCGCACAACATAATAGTGGGGGCGGAGAGGGGGGGGGAAGAAGTGCAGTAACAATCAAACTATTCTCAAAAGGAATAAAATTGAATGAAAATGGAGACTCTTCGGTGACTGTCATTGGCGGCCTGTTAAAAAGATAACCAATGGCATGCCTCATTTTACTACCGTTTCGTCCCAAGTGCACTTGTCAGATACCTCGACGATGGCGACAAAATATAATTCCACTGTGATGTGATTTCCAGACACACCAACTCTTGGTCCAGTAGTGTTCTCAATCATAGGGGGGTGGGGGTGGGGAAGAGTCACAATCCATTGACTTCCCAATGCAGCCCGGAAAGGATAGAATAGAATAAATCTGTATTGTCAAGTGTACCTGGGGGTCACAAGTAATAATCGGGGGGGGGGGGGGGGGGGGGGGGGGGGGGGGGGGATAGTACATAAAAAGGTACAAGCATGAATCGAAAATCCTACACACGAAGTGAAGAATAGAAAGAAAAGAAGACCAAAAAAAAAAAATCGTAAACAAAGAAGAAAAGAATAGTAACTATCAGAATATTTATTAAATAATTCATCTTTCCACCTTATGCTTGGGAGTCCCAAAAGGATACAAGAGGGGTATCATATATATATATATATATATATATATATATATAGAGAGAGAGAGAGAGAGAGAGAGAGAGAGAGAGAGAGAGATTGATAAGAGTGTGTGTGGTTGTGTGAAAATCACGAACTTCTGTTTTGCTAAAATGCGAATATTGTGAACATTACAAACTTCTATATTTCTATACAAAGATTTGAAAAAAGAAAAATCTTTTGCTAGAACATGTGTGTGAATTGGACATGTGTGTGTGGCGGGTGGGTGGCGTGGGATGGGGGGGTCGTATGTGTGATTGTTTGTGTGTACAGGAGGGGGGTGCAGGTGTTTCTATGTGTGTTTGTGTGGGGGGGATGGGGGCGGAGGGGGGGGATAAGTGTGTGTGTTTGTGTTTTGAAAAAAAAAATTATCATTTTGTATTTTGCTTACAAAAAAAAAAAAAAAAAAAAAAAAAAATCCCGCATCGAATAAAAACCCTTCCTTTCTCTCAGCTCTCTCCCCACAAACAGAAGAAACAGTAAAGGAAATCCAGCCACCGACACAGGGAACACACACACACACACACACACACACACACACACACACACACACAGATTG
>NC_134883.1:12457809-12470309 GCF_041734735.1 Babylonia areolata
AGGCAGTTCCACAGGACTTCAAAGACGCTTCCATCATACACCTGTACAAGCGCAAAGGAAATCGTCAGGCCTGTGACAACCATCGTGGAATATCCCTGCTGTCCGCTGCAGGCAAGACTCTGGCCAGAGTGCTACTCAACCGTCTCATAGCGAACCTTGAGCAAGGTCTCCTACCAGAGAGCCAGTGTGGCTTCCGGAAAGAACGCGGGACTATCGACATGGTGTTTGCTGCCAGGCAGCTCCAGGAGAAGTGTCAGGAACAGAACGCCGACCTTTACTCCACCTATGTCGATCTGACCAAGGTCTTCGATACTGTTAGCAGAGATGGCCTTTGGAGAATCATGGCGAAGTACGGATGTCCCAGAAAATTCATCACCATCATACAGCAACTACACGATGGGATGCTGGCCCTAGTCCAAGACAACGGAGAGACTTCAGAACCATTCCCTGTCTCCAACAGAGTCAAGCAAGGGTGTGTTCTTGCCCCCACCCTGTTCAGTCTCATGTTTTCAGCCATGCTGACAGATGCCTTCAGAGACGCTGATGTAGGCATTGGCATCAGGTACCGCACAGATGGCTCACTCTTCAACCTCAGGAGGCTTCAAGCAAAAACCAAGGTGAGGACAGACACCGTCAACAACTTCCTGTTTGCTGATGACTGCGCTCTCAACACTGCCTCCGAAGCTGACATGCAACACAGCGTCGACAAGTTCTCTGCTGCCTGTGACAACTTTGGCCTCACAATCAGCACAAAGACGACTGAGGTGATGCACCAGCCAGCTCCAGGAAAGCCTTACGTTGAACCAAACATCTTCATCAACGGGCAACGACTGAACGCGGTGGACAAGTTCACATACCTGGGCAGTACACTCTCTCGCACAGTTGTCATCGACGACGAGGCGAATGCCAGACTCGCCAAAGCCAGCGCTGCCTTCGGCAGACTCCATAAGAACGTTTGGAACAGGAGAGGCATCACCCTGGAGACGAAGTTCAAAGTATACAAGGCCATAGTTCTCACAACACTGCTATATGGATGTGAATCATGGACGGTCTACAAACGCCACGCCAAAAAGCTGAACCACTTCCACACCACCAGCCTCAGAAAACCTCTCGGCAGAAAGTGGCAAGAGAAGATCCCTGACACAGAGGTGCTCACTCGTGCAAACTTGCCCAGCATCTACACCATCTTGATGCAGGCCCAGCTGCGCTGGGCAGGCCATGGAGTTCGCATGCCAGACCACCGGCTCCCCAAGAAACTGCTGTACGGCGAACTCCAACATGGCAAGCGCTCCCATGGAGGCCAAAAGAAGCGCTTCAAAGATACTCTGAAAGCTTCTCTGAAGGCCTTCAACATCAGCCACAACACATGGGAGCTGAATGCAATTGACAGACCAAAGTGGCGTTCAGCTGTCCACAAAGGCGCCAAATCCTGTGAGGCCAACAGAATCGCTGCAGCAGAGCAACGCAGACAGGCCAGGAAAAGCAATGCCAGCAAGTCACCGACAGCAGCCACCATCCCCTGTCCACACTGCGTCAGAACCTTCCGGGCGTGGATTGGCCTGACCAGTCATCTGCGCACCCACAGAGCCCAACCCACCCTGCCCCAGGACGACTAGATGGTCCTCGTCGATCATGCCGGACGAACCACACATATATAAACAAAAGTCCTTTTGTAAATCACTTCGAGCAGATTTCTAAGTATCCATTGTTATTATCATTATTAAGAAGAAGAGAAGAACAGAAGGGAGGTAGAAGAAAAGGAAAAAGAAAGAAAGAAAGGAGGCGACACTGGAAAAGAAGAGAAGAAGACAGAAAGTAACAGAGGTTCTCCTTCCTGTTCATCAACACTGTAAACAACACTGTTGTTATCTGAAGTCCTGAAGCACTACTGCCCATAATTCCAGTTACGATTATTTTGGTACTTTGCAAAATTTGTCACTGGTCCCTATCACCACTTTTCGGTGGGAAAGAGAGAGAGAGAGACTGAAGACTGAAGAGAGAGAGAGAGAGAGAGAGAGAGACTGAAGAGAGAGAGAGACTGAAGACTGGAGACAGAGAGAGAGACTGAAGACTGGAGAGAGAGAGACTGAAGACTGAAGAGAGAGAGAGACTGAAGACTGGAGAGAGAGAGAGATAGAGTGAAGACTGGAGAGAGAGAGAGACTGAAGACTGAAGAGAGAAAGAAACTGAAGACTGGAGAGAGAGAGAGAGAGAGAGAAGACAGAGACAGAGAGAGACTGAAGACTGGAGAGAGATACTGAAGACTGGAGAGAGAGAGAGAGATAGAGTGAAGACTGGAGAGAGAGAGAGAGACTGAAGACTGAAGAGAGAGATACTGAAGACTGGAGAGAGAGAGAGAGAGAGAGAGACTGAAGACTGGAGAGAGAGAGAGACTGGAGAGAGAGAGAGAGAGAGAGAGAGAGAAACTGAAGACTGAAGAGAGAGAGAGAGAGAGACTGAAGAGAGAGAGAGAGAGATTGAAGACTGAAGAGATAGAGAGAGACTGAAGACTGGGGAGAGAGAGACTGAAGACTGAAGACTGAAGAGAGAGAGAGACTGAAGACTGGGGAGAGAGAGAGAGACTGAAGACTGAAGAGAGAGAGACTGAAGACTGAAGACTGAAGAGAGAGAGAGACTGAAGACTGAAGAGAGAGAGAGAGAGACTGAAGACTGGGGAGAGAGAGACTGAAGACTGAAGAGAGAGAGACTGAAGACTGAAGAGAGAGAGAGACTGAAGACTGAAGAGAGAGACTGAAGACTGGAGAGAGAGAGAGACTGAAGACTGCAGAGAGAGAGACTGAAGACTGAAGACTGGAGAGAGAGAGAGAGACTGAAGACTGAAGACTGAAGAGAGAGAGAGACTGAAGACTGGAGAGAGAGAGAGAGAGAGAGAGAGAGAGAGAGAGACTGAAGACTGGAGAGTGAGAGAGAGAGAGAGAGAGAGACTGAAGACTGGAGAGAGAGAGAGGCTGAAGACTGGAGAGAGAGAGAGAGAGGCTGAAGACTGGAGAGAGAGAGAGGCTGAAGACTGGAGAGAGAGAGAGAGAGGCTGGAGAGAGAGAGAGAGGCTGAAGACTGGATAGAGTGAAGACTGGAGAGAGAGAGAGAGATGGACAGTGCAGTGCAAGGGAAGACAGAAGTGGTGAAAAGAGACAAAAAGAAGTGATGCAGTCAGTTCAGTAAGCCTACACCTGTGTTGATTGCCGTTTCAGAGATCTGTTTCTGCTACCCAATATTCCAGCTAGGATTATTCATTCGTATGAAGTTGAATTTCTGACTGTTCCCTATTGATGGTTTACGAAAGAAGTTAAACAAAACAAGCGAAAAAAAACATGTAAATAAAACAAAAAAAATGAGATTGTGATTTTTGTTACACATATCAACAGTATCACACGCACACCAACAACAATATCAGTTACGATAGCAGCAGCAACAGCAACAACATGAAAATAAATCCAACAATTTTCAACCCTGTTGATGTCACACACACCCACAAAAAATAACCAGCACAATAACAGCAACAGCCAGACCAACAACAACAATAACGATGAAATCAGCAACAACTTTATGGAGCGGGTTCTACACGTTTCAGTTTCAGTTTCTGCGTTCGGACAAACCCATAAACGCTACACCACATCTGCTAGACAGATGCTCGACAGTAGCATAACCCATCTTATCAGGCTTTGAGTGCATGCACAAATATTTGTGTACCTATTATAGTGGGTGTTTTTCTGCATTATTTTGCCAGACGATAACACTCCCTATCCACAAAATACTCGCCAACACACGTTTCGCTTTTCGCTTTGATGCCATTTACTACACTGTCCATGGCAACTGCAGGATTTCTACGGTCACTCTGCGTACGATATGACAATATTGTTATGTGTTTTGCCCACGTTTTCAGACAGCCAATAGAAACACGTATACTCTGTTGGTATAACCAAAGCTTCCATTGAAGGAAATCACGCAAAACCGGAATATCTTTATCCAGTTTCTTGTGAAAAACTCCGTACATTTTTTACTTACTTCATAGCATCTGTAATAGGCTGCTGATATCCAGTCGTTTTGTGACAGCAAAGACAAGTTATACGAAGACAGATAAACAAATAGTAAAGATTGGTAACTCTCTCCATTCACAAGGTACACAACTTCGTCAGCGCTGCTTTCGCTACCGATTCAGCTAGCACACAGGTTAATAAAAAGGTACATTGGAACAAACCCAGACACTTCCTCGAAAAAAGAAGCGCCGGTCCTGTCCTTATACCGATTATTTATCATGTGCACACAGCAGCAAAGACAGAAGAAATGTACAAACACAAATTAGCTTTTTTATCAAGACTGGTATAGTCCTGAACAAGCCAAACAGAACACATGGACAATACATAACAAACACATGGTTGCCTCGGTGGTTTTTCAACTGGAAATTAGCAAACAATGAGGCCAGGAAATTAAATGATTCACAAATAGTAAAGAGTGGTAACTCTCTCTATTCACAAGGTACACAACTCCAAGTCGAAGACAGATAGAAAGACATATAGAAATCGGAACAGTTTTTTTTTCTGTTTTCTCCCGAAGTGACGTTGGAGGCGTTCAACAATGCGTCATGCACGCAATACATCACATGGTTAGTCTGTTTCCTTGGACACTAATTGCTTCGTTGGAAACCCAGAAGCATTAGAGTTAATTCTGAATTGCTCCAAGGATTCTGCAGATATATGCCCAGTCTATTTGTTTTTTCAGTCTTTTCTCTTTGTCTGTTGGTATGGGAGTCTTCATAAAATGAATACAATTTTTTAATTGCTTCGTCGGAGAGCCATGCTGAACTAGCGTGCTCCTCTTTATTGGAGTGAAGACCGTCATTACGTTCTTCTTTGGACTGTCCAGATGGACTACCCACCCACATCGGAGACATGGACAATTCATTCACCCCGGGTATGGAAGTGGAATGGAAATCAGAACTCAGGCCATCGAGGGGGAGACAGCATTCCTAAGGTTCTGCGATTTCGAGATTCTTTTTTATTTTCTATTTCGTTGTGATCGATGAAGAATACGACGATATTGACAGTGCTTTGGGGATGCATTTTGCTTGAGAGAACACGCAAAGCCTGTGATCTATGTTTGCTTTTATATTATTGACTGCTGCTGCTCCCCGTTTTCCCATTTGAGGTCCACACAGCCCAGTCGGTTCATGGTAAGTGTCCACACGGGCCGAACATCCCCACAATGATACACGGCGATGTTGTTTGCTTCCAGCAATGTTATGTGCTTTCACAGCAACGATACATTCTTCCAGCAATATATTACATGCTTTCAGATCCAACGATACATTCTTCCAGTAATATTATAATCATGCTTTCATATCTACAATAAATTTGAGGAGACATCTCGTACAGTTAGATTTCCTGCTGAATAGCCAGCCATTTCTCATAATGTTTAATATCTATAGAAAGAAATATCTGAGGAAAAAAGTACTTGATGAAAAAAATACACAATGTCACTAACCGGAGATAGAGTGACACCTTTAGATTCCAGAAAACAGATTCACAAAAATGAAGGAAGAACAAATGAAGGAGAAAAAAAAACAAGGGAAAACACGAAATGGTGCATAACAAACTAAAGTAAAATGTATAGAAATGAGATCATAAACAAAACTTTTTTTTAAATCTAAACAGACGCGACCTTCTTAGCTTTCGGATATTAAAAAAATATGAACTGCTTGGAATTGTTCTAATGATCAGCGACATACGATGAAAATCTCATTCGAAAAAAATTACCATTGAAGAAACGCTTTGTCTTTCAGGCCAAAGCAACCCCCCCTTCCCCCCGCCCCCCCAAGAAAACAACAAACAAACAAACAAACAAAACAACAACAACAACAAAAACAAAAAAAACCACCAAATCTATGAGTAAAACAAAACCGAAAAAAGTCAAACTAGCAATAACTATTTCTGGGAATAGCAGATCACGAATATATATGTATATATATATATATATATATATATATATATATATATATATATATATATATATATATATGGACAGCCAAAGGAAAAGAGGGCGTTGAATTGGATGGACATGGCTATTAGATATCCTGTGTTTAACTCACTCAGTACGGCCAGTCCTCTCTTCTCCTCTACACAGACCCCTCGGATGTCCAGTGGGTGTCTGAATTACCCAACCTTTAGCTTCCGTCACAGAATTGTGGTATTTTTTGTCAACATTCACCTCTTCAGTATAAGAGCCTTCCGCTTGCAATATTTTGATGATGGTAATTGGGGTGAAACGCTGTTAACGTCGTCTCTTTCGCCGTTCGTATGGAAAGAGTTAATGTCACTCTCAAAAGTGACTGACAAATGGAAGCTGCTTCTTTGGCTTGGGTGAGATTCTAATCGTTTGCTAATACATAGTATTTCTTTGAATGAATGGAGCCGGTTTAGTTGCCTGCCCCTCTTGTTTATTTATACTTTTTATGGACCATTACCCAGCATAGTGGAGGAGTGAAGGCCGCTGACCAGCAGACCAAGGGCAGTGCAAATGGCTGGGACGGGTGTATCTTTTTTTCCTTTTCTGTTTGTTTGGGTTTTTTTTTTTCTGTTTGTTTTTTCTTTTCTTAAAATTTCTATTGTGGTCAAGGTGTGTCACTTTGGGCAAAGATGGTGTTGACCAAGATTTAGATGTTGGGGTTAACCCTTTCACCGCCAGTCAATTTAGAGTATAAAATTCCCTTGTGATATAAACACAGAAAAGACAGTGGCTAAGAATAGCTGGGGATTCCCCCTTCGATGTATAGAAAATATGGCCTACCCTACCACCGAACATTAAGAGCAGTAGGTTCATGGATAACAGACCAATGAATGGTCACCTTTCAATCACATGGGTCCTCTACCACGCCTGTGCATAAATGCGAGCTTGGCGGTGAAAGTGTTAACTCCCGTGTTCAGAACGAGGATGGTGGCTGGTGCTGAACGGAGTGGTGGTGGCTGTAGCGATCATTTGGGACACTTTATCTGGAGACACTGGCCATGTTTAGTCGAACAAAAAAGGTTTCATTGATGCCACTCATTACGCATACGGTCTTGTTTGAAGCCAGGTACTTACTCACTGTTTCAATGACTGCTTGAGCGGCGTAGCAAAAGCAAATCTGTGTTCTGATTTCCGGAGGGTCAGAACCATCAACAACCATGTACCTGAAGATCTAGTCATAAGCCCCATCCACATGTAATATGCAGCTTCTGTTCAAAATGTGTGTGAGAGAGAGAGAGAGAGAGAGAGAGAGAGAGAGAGAGAGAGTTTGTGTGTATGTGCGTGCGTGCATGTGTGTGTGTGTGTGTGTGTGTGTGTGTGTGTGTGTGTGTGTGTGTGTGCAGTGCGTGCATGTGTGAGTATGCACAAGTTTTTGTATTGATATGCATTTGTATGTATCCTATTTTCTACTGTATCTGTGTTTGTGTATGATTTTCGATTTATGTTCGTATCTTGTTATGTACTATCCCCCCACCCCCATCCCCACTCCCCCCCACGCCCCCACCCCCGCCCCCCACCCCCAATATTCCTTGTCACCCCGGTACACTTGGTAATAAAGACATATTCTATTCTATTCTATTCTATTAAACATTAGGGTTAACAGAAATGACTTAACATTAGATACGGAGAAATTAGCAGTGTTAAACTGATATGCTGTTGGCTTTGCTGTCAATTCACTGAGTTTATCTGATATGCGGAAGGCCGTGTTGACTGCAGGTTGAGAATCAGGATGTTGCGATTGAGTGCAAGCCTGCAGCTGTTCAGCTAAGTTTAGCTGAGTGCGTTCTTGTTAACTTTGAATACACTGGGAAAGTTAGTTGAGGGCACTCTTGAATTGTACTTTATTTCTATTTTATATTATTTTTTTTGTGGGGGTGGTGGTGGTCGTATGTTGTGTGTGTGTGTGTGTGTGTGTGTGTGTGTGTGTGTGTGTGTCTGTGTGAGCGAAGAACATACGTTTCATTTGTATTTTCTTTTCTTGTGGAATTGATGTATATTGTTTTGGGGATGTATTGATAAAGTACGCATTCCTTCATTACCTTCTCTGTATTTGAGAGAGACAGTGTCTCCAGCATGTAGACCATCTTGGTCGCTGGGAGTCAAGGATTAGCCATCTTGTGACATTTTAAAGACAATGAACAGAACATACCTAAGACCAGATAGACAGGTAAGCAGAATACGAATGGCTCTCTCTTTATTTGGTTTCAATGTGACGTGTAGAGAGACACAACGGCACGGACACAAAACACGTGGGCAGACAAATCTCTTCAATTCAATCCTTCATCCTCTTTTGGCTCCAAAGGCAGAAGCTTTCCTTCTTTGGCCGACTTTCTTTCCTTCAAGTTTAACTGTTATGTGACCGGCATGCGATCAGCTCTTGCGCAATCTAGTTTGATACAGCTGAGCACAAGCTTTAAAGTACACAGACACAAGCAACGCACGCACGCACGCACGCGCTTGTATTACACATAGGAAGGCACCTACTACCGCGCGCAAACACAAATACATGCGTGGATGCAGACCACACACACACACACACACACACACACACACACACACACACACACACACACACACACACACACACACACACATACATTTACACACCTCACATTGTCACACAACACAACCTAACACACCGCAACACACCCACATACATACATACATACATAAACACACACGCGTACGCACGAGCGCACACGCTCACACACAAATAAATGCACGCATGCAGACCACACACACACACACACACACACACACACACACACACACACACACACACATACACACACTCCAATATCACTTAAAGTGGAAGACGTTAAACTGAAGACTACTACTACTACACACACACACACACACACACACACACACACACACACACACACACACACACACACACACACACACACACACACACATACACACACACTCCAATATCACTTAAAGTGGAAGACACACACACACACAACCACCAACCGCTAAGATTATCCCCAAACAAATTGAAATGAAATGAAATGATATGAGGTAAAAATTAAAAAAAAAATCTAAACCAGCAACAGACTTTGATCGTTTTAAATCCCTTTCCACAATCCCTTCACCCGAAGCAAAATCAAACCACCAACACTTTGATCGGTTTTATTTAAATCCCATTGCAGAATCCCTTCACCCGAAACAAAATCAAACCACCAACAGACTTTGATCCCTTTCCACAATCCCTTCACCCGAAACAAAATCAAACCACCAACAGACTTTGATCGGTTTTATTTAAATCCCATTCCAGAATCCCTTCACCCGAAATAAAATCAAACCAGCAATAGACTTTGATCGTTTTGAATCCCCTACCAGAATCCCGATCACTCGAAATAGAATCAAACCACCAACAGACTTTGATCGTTTTTATTCAACCCCCCTTTCAGAATCCCTTCACTCGAAATAAAATCAAACCAGCAACAGATTTTGATCGTTTTGAATCCCGTACCACAATCCCTTCACCCGAAACAAAAATCAAACCAGCAACAGACTTTGATCGTTTTTATTCAACCCCCCTTTCAGAATCCCTTCACTCGAAATAAAATCAAACCAGCAACAGATTTGGATCGTTTTGAATCCCGTACCACAATCCCTTCACCCGAAACAAAATCAAACCACCAACAGACCTTGATCGTTTTTATTTAAATCCCATTCCAGAATCCCTTCACCCGAAATAAAATCAAACCAGCAATAGACTTTGATCGTTTTGAATCCCCTACCAGAATCCCGATCACTCCAAATAGAATGAAACCAGCAACAGAATTTGATCGTTTTTATTCAACCCCCCTTTCAGAATCCCTTCACTCGAAATAAAATCAAACCAGCAACAGATTTTGATCGTTTTGAATCCCGTACCACAATCCCTTCACCCGAAACAAAAATCAAACCAGCAACAGACTTTGATCGTTTTTATTTAAATCCCCTTCCAGAATCCCTTCACCCGAAACAAAATCAAGCTAACAACAGACTTTGATCGTTTTGAATCTCATCCCAGAATCCCTTCACCCGAAATAGAATCAAACCACCTACAGACTTTGATCGTTTTTATTTAATCCCCCTTTCCAGAATCCCTTCACCCGAAATAAAATCAAACCAGCAACAGACTTTGATCGCTTTAAATCCCCTTCCGGTTCCAGAATCCCTTCTAGACAAAAACCAAGCACGTGACCTATCAGGCAGCACCATTTCCCACCCGTACCCACCCTCTGCAACCCTCACCCACCCCCCAATCCGAACCGCATCTCCTCACAACCAAAATCCTTGTCTTCGTCTGATTCAAACATGCCCAGAGCTTGTTCTTAGCTCACACAGTCCCCCCACACCCACCCCACTCTCCCCCCTCCCCCTCTCTCTCTACTTCTCCGCGGTCTACGGGGAGGGGGAGGGGGGCGGGGGGGGGGGTCTGGTGTTTGGGAGTGTGGCTGGGTGGTGGGTGGGCGTAGGAGAGCGTAGGGGTAGGTGAGTTAGCTTCAGGGATTATATCCAGCCAGGAACGACAGATCAGCAACACCGCCGCTATCCCTCAGGAATAGCCCCCCCCCCCCCCCCCCCACCTCCCCTCCCTTCCCTTCCCTTCCCTTCCTTCCTCCTTCTTCTCTTTCATCTTCCCTCCCTCTCTCTCTTTCCCTCTTTCGCCGCTCTCTCTCTTCCTTTACTTTCTCCTCAGTAAGGAACAACAGGAAGGTTGAATTGAAAGGTTGGGGGGATTGGGAAGAAGAAAGAAAGGAAGTGATTGGGTGGAGGGAGGGTGGAGGACGGGGTGGGGTGGGGTGGGGGTCGTGGAGGGTGGGGTGGGTGTGGAGTGGCGGAGTGGGGAAGAGTGAAGTTGGGTGTTGGAATGGCGCTGAATTTTGAATGAGAGAAAACTAATTATGGCAGCTTTGCTGCGGCAACACGCCCCAGAGATGGCTCGGGCCAGCCCTGCCAGAGGAGAAAGGCGACGGATCGATGATGATGGAGAGAGAGAGAGAGAGAGAGAGAGAGAGAGAGTCACACACACAGACACACATCGAGAGACAGAAAGAGGGGGCAGTCACACACACACAAACACACAAACACACACACACACACACACACACACACAGACCAAGAAAGAGGGGGGAGTCACACACACACACACACACACACACACACACACACACACACACACACACACACACACACACCGAGAGGCAGAGAGAGGGGAAAGTCACACACACACACACACACACACACACAGTGAGAGAGAGAGAGAGAAGAGACGAGGGAAGGGATGGGGGGGGGGGGGGGAGTAGGGAAGGGCAAGGGGAAAGGAAAGGAGGAGGAGAAGAGATTGAAGAGGAAAAACGTGTTTTTCACACTCTTAGGCCAGTATGTTTGCCCCCTTCCGCGATTGCGTTTCTTCTCCCTTCTTCCTTTCTTTTTCCGTTATTCTCTTCTTTCTTTCTTTCTTTTCTTTTTGCTTCTCTTCTGCTTTTTGGGGGGAGGGTTCGTGTTAGCCCCTGGCTTCATGTGAGAGCACAGCCAATTGCTGTTATTAGAAAACAAACTTTCTCCGGTTTTTTTTTTGTTTTTTTTTTTTTTTTTTTTGTGAGTGTTTTAACTGCTTGGCTAGGCAATTGATTTGGTTTCGTTTTTGATTCTGTTTTCTTATACCTTTAGCCGATTTATCCCTTTTTTTATCCATTTGTTTCGTTTTATTATACCTCATTTTGATGCATTTTAAAAAGAATTGTTTTCTTTACAGCACTATACCGCATCTTTTAAATGGTTACTGATTTTTTTTTTCACGAGATAAGCAATGGTAATTACGTTGGAGAGTTCCTTAATGTTGACGCTATAACCGAATGGTTAAAAGCGTTGGACTTTCAATCTGAGGGTCCCGGGTTCGAATCTCGGTGACGGCGCCTGGTAGGTAAAGAGCGGAAATTTTTCCAATCACCCAGGTCAACATATGTGCAGACCTGCTTAGTGCCTGAACCCGCTTCGTGTGTATACGCACGCAGAAAATCAAATACGCACGTTAAAGATCCCGTAATCCATGTCAGCGTTCGGTGGGTTATGGAAACAAAACGGTCATACGCGTAAATTGTTACATGTTTGTCTGAGTGTGTCTCTGTGTGTGCCTGAAATCTGATTGAATGACACAGGAAACGAATGATGAGCGCCCATTGGCAGCCGTCAGTCGGCTCTACCCAGGTAGCCAGCCTGTTGTACAAATGACCCCGTGTTTGAAAATGACCGAGGTTAGGCGCTGTATAAGTATCCGTATCAATCAATCAGCCAAACAATCATTATTCCAATGTACCTTTTATTTTCCTGTGTGCTGAATCGGTAGCGTAAGCAGCACTGACTTGAAGTTGAGTACCTTGTGAATGGAGACAGTTACCACTTTTTACTATTTGTCAATCAATCAATGTTGATAATTTAAGAACGACAGTGGTAACAACGGTCAAATAAACAAAACA
>NC_134883.1:12475309-12485309 GCF_041734735.1 Babylonia areolata
CACACACACAAACACGCACACACAGACACATGCATGTACGCACGCACGCGCGCGCGCGCGCGCACACACACACACACACACACACACACATTCGCCGCGCGCGCGCTCATGCAAACTACCGGCGCGTGCGTTCGTGCACTGGAAAGGGGAAAGATTGCATCAGGTCAATTATTAAGTGAATCTGTCACCTCTTCCACCAAGACTGGTCTAAAACTAACAGGGCTTCATGCCACAGAATGTCAGCTTCGAATTGTGCAATCGATGTGTGCGTGGGCAGAGAATTTCTATGATTCCCAAGATACACATGCTGCAAACACTCTCTCGGTTGTTTTTTTGTTTTCAATGACGGATGCACTGTACTGTTTAACAAGCTTACCGTAGCGAAAACCGAAGCTTGTATTCACGTATGCTGTTAGCTGTTACTGATGATTTAAGTATATTATATCAATATGAAGCCCATTACTTAATTAGTGTACAATTACTATGTTTACATGATATTGATCTTGTAACAGTCATAAATTTGATTACGACTAGCATGTTCAACAACGTCTGTCTTTGCTTTAGTTTTCGATAAGACTTTGGAGCATTGGTATGGCAAACAGTAAAAAGACGCTTCATAGTACATTTCCAGAACGAAATGTTACTACTAAATCTAATATATTCCAATAGAATAGAATCGAATATGTCTTTATTACCAAGTGTACCAGGGTCACAATGAATATTGGAGGGGATAGTACATAACTAGATACGAACATAAATCGAAAATCATATACAAACACAGATGTAGTGTTATCGATTGACTAGATTTCCTTTATATATTTATACATTATTATAGACAGGATTAAAACGTGTGGACTTTTCTTTGCACTTATAAAGTAAATACAAGCCTGCTAAGACCTATGAACAAAATACTTTATTTTAGGACAGTTTAGAATCTCTCTCTCTCTCTCTCTCTCTCTCTCTCTCTCTCTCTCTCTCTCTCTCTCTCTCTTCATTTTCTCTTTCGTCTTAATTTTTTTCTTATTTCACCCCTTGTCATGTTGGCACTTCTTTCTTCTGTTTGCGTAACTGGATAGATTTTGCAAAAACGAATCACTTCTGATCACACACACACACACACACACACACACACACACACACACACACACACACACACACACACATTCACGCGCGTGCGCACACACACACACACACACACACACACACACACACACACACACACTTGTGCGCTACTTATGCAAAACACAAGGAACAGTGACTTTAATATTTTGCCCTTTCAGAGTGCAGGAACATGCATCTGTGTGCATGAGCGCGCTCGAGCGTGTCAGTGCGTGCGTGATGCATGAAGGTGTTAGTGTAGTATGTGTGGGGGACTGTTTCCAAACAAAATGCTGAACAACGTGAGGAAATACCCCTCGTACAGCATCAACACCAAACTGAGAATGTAGCAGAATAAAATTGTGTACTTGCTTCAATGCTCTGTGGCTCAGAATGCTGGATAATGACTGGGAGTGATCTAACGAAGTTTTCAGTCTTACACACGCACACGCACACGTACACGCACGTACACACACACACACACACACACACACACACACACACACACACACACACACACACACTCAACTCCACAGAATCCTAGGAATATTCTGGCCAGATACTTATCTCCACTCAACAGTTACTCGCCCAGTGCAGTCAGGAGAACATGAAGAACGTCATAACGAGAAGGATGTGGAATTGGATTGGGCATGTCATGCGAAGGGCGGAAGGTAAGCATCACCCAGACAGCCTTTCACTGGACGCCAGAAGGTAGACACAATAGAGGAAGGCCAAAGAATACCTGGCGCAGGACAGTTGAAGGAGAGCACAAGAGGGCGCCATTTACAGACTGACTCAAAACAGACATAGGTGCCAGAGGGCATATAGGGCAGTAAGTAAAGTAAGTGAAGTAAGTAAGTAAAGTAAGTAAATTAGTAATTAAGTAAAGTAAGTAAGTGAAGTAAGTAAATAAGTGAGTAAGTAAAGTAAGTAAGTACACCGAAGGACTCTGATATGTAAATAGAATAAGTACACTGGGAGATTCAGGTGTGTTAAAAAAAAAGAAGTTCTCTTTCAGTTTCTTGTTGTTGTTGTTGTGTCCTTCTCAGTAAGCATTCAGTACTCAACCATCTTTTAATCCCAAGACTGCTGAACCTAGATTAGTGTGGCACAAGTTTCAGCTTCAAGCATTCAGTACTCAGCCATCTTTTAATCCCAAGAATTCTGAACCTTGATGAAATGAGATTAGTGTGGCACAACTCTCAGCTTCATTTCCTACGGGTTTTGTCTGCATCTTTAAATGAAGTAATAACTGATGTTGTTGAACCAAGGTAATATAATTCCCAGAGACGCACAAGTTTCAACTTCATTTCCTACGACTTTTTTGTCTGCATCTTTAAATGATGTAATAACTGATGTTGTTGAACCAAGGTAATATAATTCCCAGAGAAGGCAGTCCAGAGACAAGGAATAGTGACTGGCAGTCTGTCCTGTAACCTCAGTCTTTTCTCACAGTGAAGCGAAAGCTCTTCTTTGACAAGCATACAACAGCAGTCAAAGATTGTTCGAATGATACCATCTGAAACAGTGTATATTATTTGTTTCAACTCTTTCTGTCACACTTTGAACGGTGGTCTTGTGTCAGCTCTTCGGACGAGACGCTACAGTTTCAGTTTCTCAAGGAGGCGTCACTGCGTTCCGACAAATCCATATGCGCTACACCACATCTGCTTGGCAGATGCCTGACAGCAGCATAACTCAACGCGCTTGTCAGGCCTTGAGTGCATGTTTGCATATCAATTTTGTGTACCTATCAGAGTGGATTTGGTTGTTTTTGGGTTGGGTTTTTTTTACATAATCCTGCCAGAAGACAACACTCTCGTTGCCATAGGTTCTTTTTCAGTGCGCCAAGTGCGTGCTGCACACGGGACCTCAGTTTATCGTCTCATCCGAAAGACTAGACGCTCAGTTTGATTTTCCGGTCAAACTTGGGAGAAATGGCGAGAGCGGGATTCAAACCCACACCCTCACGGACTCTCTGTATTGGCAGCTGAGAGTCTTAACCATTCTGCCACGGTGATCCGAGCTGTGCATCATACGGCTAGTGGATGTAAAATAACCCGCGGCAACGAGCGAGTCGATTTTTGGCAAAAACCTGCGGGAAATCCTAATCCAAGAGGTAGACGAAAACATACAAAACATAGAGACCAGAATGATGTAGAATAAGGACAAAATGTAGCGTTAGACAGTGGTGACACGCTTTTATTTTGAGGAAGACATATCAGTGAATTTGTACGTGAAAAGTGTTTTATATAAATCAATATACATAACTGTTTTTTGTGGGTAGTTGTAGTTGATTTCCTTACTATGATTATTACTCTTCTTCTTCGTCGTCTTCTTGGGAACGGCAGTGATCTTTCTCTCTCTCTCTTTCAATTTTTTTTTAAATTTTATAAATTTTTTCACAGTATGCAACAGCAGTCTGTTGCTGAAACAGATATATCATGTGGTAGCATTGCCTGTTGCAACAGCTGACCAGTTGCTCACAGAATTCACGCTCCATTGCAGTTGTGTTCACCCACATCTAGGTTTAGTTTCTAGTGTGAGTACGATTCAAAGACGGACACATGCATATGTATGTGAGTACACGCCCACTCGTGTGTGTGTGTGTGTGTGTGTGTGTGTGTGTGTGTGTTCACATATGGACAAATAACTCCATTTTTAGATTCTTTGTCGAACAGCATTGTGAAACCAAGCCAAACCAGTCGAAGTTGGACAAACAAACAGACCAACAGAATCTGGTTTAATTGACCTGAATGACTTTTTGTCGAAATTCGCTGATAGGCTGACCCAGTTTGACAATGATGCGCTTAAAAAAAAATTATCATCCCGGTGGACAAGGCTAGCTCTTATCGATCTGATTCATTATCATTTCCTCCACCGAGGGACAATAAAGACAGACCGCCCGAAGAGACTGCAACATGATTGTGTATAATGTACGTATATATAGCAACACCACCACCCTCCTTTTCTCCCCCCCCCTCCCACCCCTCCCTTCCTCCCCTCCTCCCCCGCCGCCGAACTGCTCATGTCCGTCCATCGCACACCTAACATCATCCTCGCTCCCTTTCACCTTCTAACCTACCTTCATCCCTCAACCCCCTTCCCTGCCCCCCACCCCCTCACTGCCCCCCATCCACCACAGCTCCTACCCCTCTCCCCCCCCCCTTTCTCTTCACCCACGGGCATCATTTGCAGGAGCGGCAAGAGAGCTGCAGGCGTTGGCACCAGTTGGGAATATCTATGCAACAGCTCGCTCGCACAGCGCAGCATAACGCCAACCCGCTAGCACAAAAGCGTGCTGCAATACTGAAGTCAGTGCCGCTGCGTCCGTATCCCCAGCACCACAATACACTACACTTCGGGCCCGCATGACGGCACGCAGCAGCACATCACAGCACGGCACGGCACGGCACGGTACGACACGGCACACGGCTGCGGCGAGGTCGGAAAGCAGCCAACAGCCAGAGACCACACAATAGACTTCTCTTCTTCCCCAGTCTTTGCTGCTACCGTGTGTGTGTGAGAGAGAGAGAGAGTGTCCGTCGTTGTGTCTGTGCTTTTGAAACTAACCGAACGGGGGGGGCTTGCCTCTCCCCCCGTCCTTCTCCTGGCTTACCTGTGGAATCGTGTGACGGCGTGTCACTGGAGGAGAGGAGAGAGGAGTGGAGAAGTGAAGGGTGTGGGGTGGACAATGAACGTCAACCCCCTCCTCTAGCTCACCGTATGCTGAGCAGCCTGGCGGAGGACGAGCGTCTGCAAGTTCCAGTGCAGCCATTTGCCGGGTCCACCAGCTCCTGGCGTTGACAGAACGATCGGCAGTGTGTGTGAGAGAGGACAGGGAGAACACCCGAGGAGGGAGAAGAGAGGGTCGGGGCTGAACTGACAGACAACGTGCTGGGGAACCTGCATGTATCGCAATGTGGGGGCCCCCTGTCCCCCTGCTCTCCTCCTGTCCGGCCTCTCGCTTCCAGCTGCCTCCAGCCCCATCGTCTAATCACCACCGCCCCCCTCCTCCTCCCCCCCGCTTGCCCTGACCACGTCCCGCTGCCTCCCTGAATCGTCGTCGTCGTCGTCGTCGTCGCCGCCGTTGTTGTGGTGGTGTCATATGGATTATTACTGAACGTGTACCGCCAACAAGTGGCAAGACAAGGCCAGGAGGCGAATAATGGACTAGTGTTTTTTGTGTGTGTGACGAGTGGGCTGGAACTAGTGTATTGTGGCTGCTTACTGTGTTGGGGGCTGTTGATGTGCCTGAGCCGTGGGCCCTAAACCCATCGCCGCAATCTGGCGCTAACAAGTAGTGCTGCATATATTGTGTGTGGTAGCAGGTCCAGTTCCTGTGAAACGTGTGTGTGTGTGCGTGTCCATCCATGCGTTTATGGACGTTTGGACACACTGACCAGCGCATCTGTCATTCTTTCCGCCACCGCCTTCGGGCAAACCCCGAACTGTGTTCCGCAGAGTTCTGAAAAGTGGATGCTGAGCAGCTCTGGTATCGAACTGAGCTCGGACGGAGGGGGTGGGTTGTAGCTGGATAATAATATTTTCTTCCTTTTTTATTGTAAATTATGAAGTGTATGTGCATGTGTGTATTTTTTTTAATTTCATATGTTTGATATGCATATTCCACCGCTTCTTCCAAATTTATTTCGTCTAACTCGTGTCTAACCATACACACTACATCATTTAATGTCATGGCGATATGTTTTGTTTTTTTTCCTTTTTTCTTGGCATTGTATTTATTAGTTCTTTCACTTAATTATTTTCTTGCCTGCATCCCTTTCAGCCTGTTGTTTTAACCACACCATTTTTATTTATCACATTTTCATAACCTCACTTATTTTTGTCTTGCTAACAACTGCATCTTTTATGTCGTCAGCGTTTGTCATCGCACCAGTTATCGTCCCGCCACCACTCAAGCTGCCGACTGCCAGGCTCACTCACCGAGTTCCTCCCTGTGTTTCTCTCACTCCTTCATGTACTGTGCCCCCGGAGAGTCTCTCCTCGTTTTTTCCTTGCCCCTCTTTTCCCGTGTGGCCGTGTTCATCACCTAACTCTTCAAAATTGTCTTCATACAGGACCTTGAGTTTTTCTCTGCCGCCAAGGGAAACAACTCAGGCGGCACCATGGCGTCGGTAGCGGCCTGGTTGCCCTTCGCGCGGGCCTCAGCCATCGGGTGGGTGCCCATCGCCCAGAACCCCCTCCCCACCTCCCGCGTGCGGGAGGACTCCAAACGCGGGGACGACAAGCTGCGGATCAACGTCAGCGGCCGGAAGTTCGAGACGTGGAGAACCACGCTGGACAAATACCCCGACACGCTCCTCGGCTCCAACGAGAAAGAGTTCTTCTACGACGACGACACCAAGGAGTACTTCTTTGACCGAGACCCGGACTTCTTCCGTCATGTGCTCAATTACTATCGGACGGGGCGTCTGCATTACCCCAAACACGAGTGTATCTCTGCTTATGACGAGGAGCTGGCCTTCTTCGGCATCATGCCAGAAATTATCGGCGACTGCTGCTACGAAGACTACAGGGACCGTAAACGGGAAAACTCGGAGCGTCTCATGGACGACAAAGCTTCCGAGAACGGTGACTTTGACCCTGCCGTGTCGCTCAGAGAGAAGATGTGGCGCGCGTTCGAGAACCCGCACATCGGCACGACCGCTCTGGTCTTCTACTATGTCACGGGGTTCTTCATCGCCGTGTCGGTGATGGCGAACGTGGTGGAGACTGTTCAGTGCGGCAAGGTGCTGGGAGCCAAGGTGGAGCCCTCCTGCGGCGAGCGTTTCGCCATCGCCTTCTTCTGCCTGGACACAGCCTGCGTCATGATCTTCACTGCCGAGTACCTCCTCCGTCTGTACGCCGCCCCGGACCGCTGCAAGTTCATGCGCTCCGTCATGTCGATCATCGACGTGGTGGCCATCCTCCCCTACTACATCGGCCTCGTCATCACTGACAACGACGACGTCAGCGGCGCGTTCGTCACCCTCCGAGTCTTCCGCGTGTTCCGCATCTTCAAGTTCTCGCGCCATTCGCAAGGGCTGCGCATCCTGGGATACACGCTCAAGTCGTGCGCCAGCGAGCTGGGCTTCCTGCTCTTCTCGCTCACCATGGCCATCATCATCTTTGCCACCGTCATGTTCTACGCGGAGAAGAACGTGGAGGGCACCAACTTCTACAGCATCCCGGCGGCGTTCTGGTACACCATTGTGACCATGACCACACTGGGGTGAGTGGTGCTGTTGTTGTTTTTGTGTGATTGTGTGGTGTTCTATGGGGGAGGGGGGGGGGGTGTTCTCTGTTTTGTTTGCTTTGTTTTGTTTTGTTGGTAGTGTTTCTGTTCCCGTCTGTGTGGGTGTTGGTCTTTCTGTCTGTCTTCGTCTTGTTCTAAGTTCCTCTTTCTGTTTCTTCTTCTAGGTCTCTGTTTCTGTTTCTGTCTGTCTCTCTCTCTCTCTCTCTCTCTCTCTCTCTCTCTCTCTCTCTCTCTCTTCTTCTTCTTCTTCTTCTTCTTCTTCTTCTTCTTCTTCTTCTTCTTCTTCTTGTTCTAAGTTCTGTTTCTGTTTCTCTCTCTGCCACCCACAGTCTCTCTCTGTCTCTCTCTTCTCCCTGTCTTCTTCATCTGAATCGGCTGCATAAGCAGCACTGACGTGAAGGTGTGAACATTGTGTATGAAGAGTTACCACTCTTCATTGTTTGTTAATCATTAACTCTCTTCTTTCATTATGTGCAAATGTGTTTTTATAATTATGATTGGAGCGATGATATGAAGAAATAACTTTTTTGTTTCTTTGTTTGTTAACTAAACCCAAGTACACATATGAAGAAAGAACTTTTTTGTTTGTTTGTTAACTAAACCCAAGTACACAACAGTGTAAGAGACACATGGAATGGGGGATATAGGAAGTGTGTTTCAGCGCAAAAAGAATGATGGTGCAGATGATTTTTGTTTTAATACATCCGCATCTCTCGGCGCTTGTGTATTTTTGTCTCTATGTTTCTGTCTGTCTGTCTGTCTGCCTGTCTCTCTATCTCTCTCTGTCTCTGCCTCTCTAACTGTCTCTGTCTGTCTGTCTCTCTTTCTCTGTAAGTCGCGGCCGACTACTTATATGCATAATTTTACATAGCCTTGACAGTATTCTTACGCTTTAGCGTTATGTCTTAGAATGCCCTTTGTTGCAAGGCATTCTCTCACCATTTGTGATGATATTGTGATGACAATCATTGGGGGTTTTATGTAGTTATCTTTCTGTACGTTTTGTACAAAGCCCCAGTTTTAATGAAGAGAAAGAAAGAGAGATGAAGGAGAGAAGGAGAGGAGACATAGATGTATATATATTCGGACACACACACACACACACACACACACACACACACACACACACACACACACACACACACACAATTATAGACGCACAGACATATCAAACGACTTACCAAATGCGTGATTCATTGTTGGTCATGAATGAAACCCAAAACCCACCAAACAGAATAATAGATCCTTAAAACAAAAGAACAAACAAAAACGCCTTGCCCATTAAAAAGACAAGATAAAATAAAATGAAATAAAAATGAAATAAAATAAAATAACGCGTTTCACGTCTTGAGGACGAAGGAGAAGGGAGGTCCATCTACAACAAGCAAGCGAGAAGTGTTTGCCAACCCATCTTGCCTGCAGAAAATAAACACGGAGGAAACACACAGCTTCCGTGTGATCGATATCAGAACTGTCTCTGTTGCCTTCTCCTTTCTCCAGTTCTCTCTCTCTGTCTCTGTCTCTCTCTCTCTTTCTCTGTGTGTGTGTGTGTGTGTGTGTGTGTGTGTGTGTGTGTGTGTGTGTGTGTGTGTGTGTGAATAGAATAGAATAGAACGAATAGATTTTGTCATGAAACCGTAAGGTTTTATAAGACACAAGTGTAATGGTAAATGAATGAATGAATGAAAAACACACAATTAATCAATCAGTTAATGTGTGTGTGTGTGTGTGTGTGTGTGTGTGTGTGTGTGTGTGTGTGTGTGTGTGTCTGTTCCTCTGTCTCTCTGTCTCTGCCTGTCTCTATCTGTTCTCTCTCTCTCTCTCTCTCTCTCTCTCTCTCTCTCTCTCTCTCTCTGCCACAGTGTATCTGCCTTCACTATCGCTATTGTCTCCATCTCTGTCCTTCTCCTCTATCTGGGCCTCTCTGCCTTTCTCCCACGCTGTGTGTGTGTGTGTGTGTGTGTGTGTGTGTGTGTGTGTCTGTCTGTCTGTCTGTCTGTCTCTCTGTCTTCTTTCCCTGACTTTGTGTCTCTGTTTATTTCTCGCTGTGTCTGTCTCTCCGCGTCTGCCACTGTCTCTTCTTGTCTCTTTCTCTGTCTGACTGCCTGTCTGTCTGTCTGTCCGTCTCTCTCTCTCTCTCCCTTTCTCTCTCCCGGTCTTTCTCTCTCTCTCTCTACCGGTCTCTCTCTCTTTCTCTCTCTCTACCGGTCTCTCTCTCTTTCTCTCTCTCTCTTTCTCTCTACCGGTCTCTCTCTCTCTCTACCGGTCTCTCTCTCTCTTTCTCTCTCTCTCTGCCGGTCTCTCTATCTCTTTCTCTCTCTCACTACCGGTCTCTCTCTCTCTCTCTCTCTACCGCTCTCTCTCTCTCTCTCTCTCTCTCTCTCTCTCTCTCTCTCAGCATAAAAAATAAAGTTTTTTTTTTTTTTTTTTTAATTAAGGAGAAAGAGGGACGATTGACACGCATGTTAAGCGCATGCCCGGGTTCTTCGGCTGTTAGCAAACGCCAAGAGTGGAGGCCCGGTGCTCCTTTTCATCAGTCTCAGGCCAAAGGAGAAGGGTTACGGTTTTACACTGTTGCTTTGGGACTGCACTTCTGCCTTGCTTGCCCATGAGCTAGCTACGCCACACACCCCCTTCAGCAAT
>NC_134883.1:12490309-12497809 GCF_041734735.1 Babylonia areolata
AGAACAGAATTGAATGGAATAGAATATGTCTTTATTACCAAGTGTACCGGTGTCACAATGAAAATTGGGGGGGGGGGTGAAGGGGGGGGATAGTACATAACAAGGTACGAACATAAATCGAAAATCATACACAAACACATATACAGTAGAAAGTAGGATACATACACGTGCATATCAATATAAAACTTGTGCATACTCACACATGCACGCACTGCACACACACACACACACACACACACACACACACACACACACACACACACACACACACACACACACACACACGCATACACACGCACGCACGCACGCACGTTTGAACAGAAGCCGCATATTACATGTAGAAGGGGCTGATGACTAGATCTTCAGGTAGATGGTTGTTGATGGCACAATTCTATTTAATCATACTGGATTTGTTCGAGAGACAGGGCATTGACTGTTTTGGGGAAAAAGCTATTGGCGAAGTGATTGGTTTTCGTCCATATACTCCTGCACAGTCGACCAGAGGGTAGCATCTCGAAAATCCCAAAAGCTGCATGCGACTCGTCCTGGCTGATTGATTTTGCTTTTCTTTTTTTTTTAGTAGCCGCTTGTAATATGTGTCTTCTAGAGAAGGTAGATCAGCCCCGGTAATCTTAGTGGCAGTTTTTACGATTCTGTTAAGGGCTGCAACTTCTGCCTTGGAAATGCCGGAATTTGCCTACAAAATCTTGGGAAGTCACGGTGGTGGCTACTGTTTCCTTGTCGTGATTTGAATAGCGAAGGGAGACCGTCATGTGTGCGTGAATCTTGTGCGTCCGCAGTTTATCGACGTTTCACAAGTCTAATTATCTTACTTCGAACTCAAATCTCTGCCCAGTGCCTACTGTAAACCACCATGGTCCCTAACGTAAACCCCAATCCTAACATTAAGCTTTGCTCAGATCATGGCGTCGTCTGCCTCTAATGGATCATTAGAGTAAGTGTTTGAAACGAATCCATTGGAGAACATCCAGCGTCACTGTCTGTTGGTGTGGTGATGTCATTACACGGAATCGGAAACAAAGTATGTTGTTTCTGGATTAAGTTTGGAGCTTGTTTCAAGTTAGATGTTTTGAACTGACGCGGGCTTTGGTTAGGTAGCACAAATACCCGTTTAAAGTCGTTATTCTGCACAATGAAGCATTGAGGGGGAAGAGAAAAGTAACCTTCTGACTTGTTTCCAAGAAAAATGAACCCACTGAAATGCGATTTAGAACTGCTGTCGAATCGCAAATAGCTAATTCATGCTGTGCACGGACTGTACACTGTAAAAAAGAAATTAAAAAACAGTTATAAAAAACCGCTAAAGTAATCATATTTATCAAAACACTTTGTGTGTGTTCGGAAATCTCAGAAAACTTTATTCATGTATATATAAAATGCAGTAACCAATAGAAATCAAGAACGTGTCTGACTGGAGGTATCAAGTTACTTTCAGGGGGGTGTGGAGCCCAGCTAATCAGACGGAATGACAATATGAGAAGTGGGGAAACACAGAACTTAATCAGCACGCCACAATGTTATCTAACCTGGTTGTTGTCCGATCGTGACGTATCCCTGATACAAGGGAACACGGCACGTACGCAGCTGTTGGCTGCTGTTTGCTCTTCCTCATTGTTTCCGACGGCAATGGTATTCTCGGAGGAGGAAGGCTCCTGTATCAACTGGTTTCAGATAACAAACACTGCTGCTGGTTCAAGGACATGGGTCTAATAAAATGTTGCTGTGTCTATCTGCATGCATATGTATCTATCTTTAGGAGGTGAGTGTCATGCAACTTTTGTGCAGCACGTGCTGTTTATTAAGTAAGGTGTGTGAATTGTTTACAAGTCACAGAATTATATCACAATCAAATGTGTTAAAATCTTTTGATCGTTATTTTTTTTCTGATTAACGAAAACTTCATTTCGATGAATAAAACCAGGGTTTAATGAGCACCCATTTGCTCTTTTCGCAATGACTAAATAAACACACTCACTAGATAAATGTAATAGCCTGCAAACTAAGGAACGGAAAGAAAAAAAAACCTTCAACCTCTGTGAACGATCACAAACACTGTTGAACCTTTGTGTCACAAATGACCTTTTTTGTGAGTAAATATAGCAGTGTCTACTTCTTTTTCGAGAAAGCATGCATCCATTTCAGAAAACGGCTGGAGAGATAAATTAGCAAAAGTGGCTTACTTGCATCTCATGCAGAGCAAACAGGAACATTCACACCAAGAAATATCGGTAACATATTCCTTCTTCTTCTTCTTCGTTCGTGGGCTGCCACTCCCACGCTCACTGGCAAGTACACCAGTAGGCTTTTACGTGCATGACCGTTTTTACCTCGCCATGTAGGCAGCCATACTCCGTTTTCGGGGGTGGTATAACAGATTTCCATTTCCACGGCTCACTTTCCCCGTGCCTTTGTGCCAAGGTCATTCTTTTCATGTTGGGAAAACGTTTGAACTTGATAGCATCTGTGGCGTTTTGATTAATTAAGTTCTGTCGGGTTCCGTTGCTTCTGTTTCTTAAACTGCTGTAGCTTGTGTCAAATGAGATCAGTGTTTCTTGAAACTGAAGTGCAGTCTTACGTTTGTGTATTTCTCAATGTTGTGGTCTTCTTCTTCTTCTTCTTCTTCTGCGTTCACTCGTATGCACACGAGTGGGCTTTTACGTGTATGACCGTTTTTACCCCGCCATGTAAGCAGCCATACTCCGTTTTCGGGGTTGTGCATGCTGGGTATGTTCTTGTTTCCATAACCCAGCGAACGCTGACATGGATTACAGGATCTTTAACGTGCGTATTTGATCTTCTGCTTGCATATACACACGAAGGGGGTTCAGGCACTAGCAGGTCTGCACATATGTTGACCTGGGAGATCGTAAAAATCTCCACCCTTTACCCACCAGGCGCCGTCACCGTGATTCGAACCCGGGACCCTCAGATTGAAAGTCCAACGCTTTAACCACTCGGCTATTGCGCCCGTCTCAATGTTGTGGTCGATTTTGACGAACAGAAGTAACGCAACCCCCATGAGAAAAGGTTCCAATAATGAATGCTGTCCGTACTACCTGTAAGCTGTCTTAGAGGTGTCTGAGGTGATAGCCCTTCCACTGATCATTGTCATCAGCAGCAGTGAAAGGATGAAATCTCTCTCTCTCTCTCTCTCTCTCTCTCTCTGTCTCTGTCTCTGTCTCTCTCTCTCTCTCTCTCTCTCTCTCTCTCTCTCTCTCCCCGCCATTATGATTATGTACATGCAAATGTTAACTGTATATTTGAGTGTATTTGAATGTCATGTTTATATTTATATAACCTTTTGTTATTTGGTGAATATTTTGATAGAACTTCTCTCTCTTTTTTTTCTTTTTTTTTTTCATATCGTTACCGCTCCCCTTCCCATGTAAGTATTTACGTTAAACTTCCGTGTGTTACCAAATTGGAAAATTTTTTAAAAAGAAAAAAAAAATTATCTTTGTCCAGAGGGCTGGATGTAAAAAAAAAAAAAAAAAAAAAAAAAGCATCTGCATGACTCACTCCACTTCTCTCATTAAAACGTTCGTTTGTTCGTTCTCTGTCTCTCGCATGCTCGCTCACTCGCTTTCTCCCTGTCCCACACTCACCCCGCCCTCCATCCTCCCCTGTAAGTTCAGCTCTGGTCTTTCTCCCACTCCCCCACCCCCAAAAGCGTGTACTTCAGGAAACTTAGCGCATAAAAGCCCTTCCGTCTCACGCCACACATTCAGAACAGCTTGCCCACAAGAGGATCCCCCAATACCTTTACACCGCCCTAGGTTCGACTGCCAAGTCTAACACTTCAACACAGGCCATGACGTCAAAATGGCGGCAAGTGCGTATACTAACGTCATCATCTCGTCTGGAAACACGCTTGCACGAGTGATAGGCCTTTGGAAGCCTGTGCCGGCCTGGCCTCGACAGTGCGAAAATCGGATGACTGGACGACTCTGTACCGTGCGGACCTGGCTGCTGTCCTGGTTCATCTCTATTCTGGACGCATTTCTCTGTTAATGCATGCAGAGGACGCCAAATGTTGACACACGGCGGGCTTGTGTAATGGATTGTGTTGAGCTGCATGTCAATGAGCTGTTGCTATTCTTTGCTCCGACGGTGGCGGAAAAGTGGGCTGGGAGGGGTGGGCGAGATGGGTTTTTTTTTTTTTTTTTTTTTTTTTTTTCCCCAGAAGGACTGCAGAGACGGAAGTAAGGGTTGGGGTGTGGGAGGGTTCACCATCTTTGTTGAGATATTGCTGCCGGCAATAGCGGCGGTGGTGGTGATTGTGTGTGTGTGTGTGTGTGTGTGTGTGTGTGTGTGTGTGTGTGCTCAAAAGGTGCCAATGCGAAGTTCGGAACTGCTGCAGAATGTCTAACTGTTGGAGATAGAGATGATGATGAATATACGATGATGATGATGATGGCAATGATGATGGTTATCGTTTGAACGTTATGGATGAGTTCCACAAGGTTCTGGAAAGGACCCAACTATCTTGGATTATCGAACCACAACACAGCATGACATGTTTGTTATCATTTTCCTTCGTTTGTTGTTTTTGTTTTTTCCCGTCCTCCAGCGTACCTTGCCTATCCTGTCATCGTATATAACAGTGGGAAACAATGTTTCATTCTTCTTCTTCTTCTGCGTTCGTGGGCTGCAACTCCCACATTAACCCGTATATACACGAGTGGGCTTTTACGTGCATGACCGTTTTTAACCCACCATGTAGGCAGCCACACTCCGCTTTCGGGGGTGTGCATGCTGGGTATGTTCTTGTTTCCATAACCCACCGAACGCTGACATGGATTACAGGATCTTTAACGTGCGTGTTTGATCTTCTGCTTGCGTATACACAAGAAGGGGGTTCAGGCACTAGCAGGTCTGCACATATGTTGACCTGGGAGATCGTAAAATTTTCCACCCTTTACCCACCAGGCGCCGTCACCGTGATTTGAACCCGGGACCCTCAGATTGAAACTCCAACGTTTTAACCACTTGGCTATTGCGCCTGTCCATTTTTTCATTAATAAACAGTGTTTCTGAACTGTGGTAGCGAGTTGAATTTTTTTTATTATTCCTCTGTATGTGTTTTGTTTTGATAGTCAGTCATCTCCGACAGCTGTTATGACTATCTGGGCTAGAAGTTGATTTTAGTGGAGAGGGTCGTGCCCAAGTTACATCCCCATTATCTCGGCCCAGACGGTTTTAGGACAGTCGGTGTTGGGATGGGTTCCCAAAGGTCATCTAGCTCCCAAATCTGCAGCACTAGGAGCCAGTGCACCTTGCCTCCTAAGAGTCAGTGCAATCTTGTGTGTGAGTCTTTCACAAAAGACGAAGCGGTAAATGACTTGACATTGCAGTGGAGAACCCAATGCTCTCACTTAGATGTCAGCCCAACTGAAAGCTTTTTTTCAATCTGTGATATAAGCCAAGCGTTTGTAAGTGTAAATAAACAAAAACAACTATATTGTTCTAATGTACTTTTTTTCATTTCTTTGTTATCTTGTAAAGTGGGAAACAATTGAATTAGATCCTAAAGTCCAAAGGCCACATGTCAAATGGTGTTTTCTTTGGTGCTTTCTTTTTGGTGAGAGTTCTGCTTGGCAGTGAGTTGTTTTAAAACAGCGTTTTTGCTGAAATAGAATGTAGGAATATTGACATTAGCATGCAGTGTGTGTGTGGTTTGTTTGTTTTTCTGTTGTTGTTTGTTGTTGTTGTTTTTTTTTTGGGGGGGGTTGTTTTGTTTTGTTTTTGTTTTTTTTGTTTTGTTTTTTTTTGGGGGGGGGGTTATGGGGGGTTGTTTGTTTGTTGCTTTTGTTGGTTTTGTTTGGGGTTTTTTTTTGGTGGGGGTGTGGGAGGGAGGCGGAGGGGCAGGGGGAGGGGGAAGCGGGGGTGGGGGTCCTGTACAGATGAAAACAATGTTGACGTTTTGCTGTTGAAGAAAACATGCTATCGAGGATTCGTTTTTCATATTGAATAGTTTAGAGCAAATTCCTGCGCGTTTGTGTGTGTGTGTCTGTGTTTGTCTCAGTGCGTGTGTGTGTCTGTGTCTTCTTTTGTGTTTGTGTCTGTGCCTGTCTCTGTGCGTGTCTGTACTGTATCTTCGTGTGTCTTTCTTCAGTTATTATCTGGTCTTTCGCAGATCCAAAATACCACCAGTCTTTGCAGTATTGTTCTCTCTCTCTCTTTTTTTGTTTGTTTGTTTGTTTGTTACGAAATGATTAGGACGTTTCAGCTGCCAGAGACAGCAGGTGTAACAGCAGCAGCAGCAGCAGCCACACCACCACAGCAAAGTACAAAACTAGTATTCTTCCTGCTGGCTTTACGCGTATGAAGTAGGTAGAGAGGGGAGAGATGAAATGGGTCTGAGGGAGGGGTTGGGGGCAAGGGATTCCGTAACCGTGTGAGGTAACGCAAGTTACACACAGGTAACAACAACAGTATAGTCCGCGCACAAAGTACCAGTGGTTGGATGTTATAAGAGGGTAAACTAAACAGATCTTTCGGCCGGTCGGGAAAATTAAAACAGAGGGGAACTTCTCGGGTGTCTTGATTGACATCTGGCTGAAGTGTGCCATTTTGTTGTTGTTGTTGTTGTTGTTGTTAATTTACAAACTGTTGGTTTTTAGAACTTTGAAACTAGTGAAGTGTGTTGTTGTGCCATAACGTCCTTTTGTTTCTGTAAGAGATGAATCACTTACCACAAGATATTATTTAAAAAGAACACACACACACACACACACACACACACACACACATGTATATATATATATATATATATATATATATATATATATATATGTATGTATGTATGTGTTTGGGGGGATGAAAATGAAGTACAACTACAATAATGAGAATAATGATAAGTAATAAAAAGTATTTTTGTTTTTGCTCATGTTGTGGGCGTTGTTCAGCAACATTGTTGGGGAGAGTTGCGGAGTGGAATCGATTTACGTCGGGATGGCTATTCTTAGTGTCCAGTATTTGTTTGTACGAGTCTCTCTGAATATGATTCTCTGTATCATGCATTCTGTTTGCTTGTTGTTGTTGGGTTTGGGGTTTTGGGTTTGTTTTTTTTCTCTCTCTTTCCCTCTGTGTATGTGTGCGTGTCTGTGTCTGCAAGTCTGTGTGTTCATTTCCAGTTTAGTGATCAGAAGCCATTGGACGCAAAAGGTGATATTGGACACGTGCGCGCGCGCGCGTATGTGTGTGTGTGTGTGTGTGTGTGTGTGTGTGTGTGTGTGTGTGTTCGTTTTCAGTGCAGGTGATCAACACTCGTTCGACTCAAAGTGATATCTCACGAACGCGAACACTTGCTTGCGAGTAAACGCATGTGGGCGATTAAGTGCGTGCTTGTATGTCTGTGTATTATGCTTCCGTGCCATAACACGCGTGTGTTGTGTATGTGGCCCGTGTACATATATATATACAAATATGTGTGTGTGTGTGTGTGTGTGTGTGTGTGTGTGTGTGTGTGTGTGTGTG
>NC_134883.1:12500309-12505309 GCF_041734735.1 Babylonia areolata
ACACACACACACACACACACACACACACACACACACACACACACACACGCACACATCTGCTAAGCAGATGCGTGACCAGCAGTGTAACCCAACATGCTTGCGCATGAAGAAACGTCTCGCTTTTTTTTTTTTTTGCTTTTTTTTTTTCTTTTTTTGCTCGAGGTGACGGGAGATCTTTTGTTTAGCCACTTAAAAATATTGTTGTTTGAAGAAAAAAATAAAATTGGAAATAAAATGCAGCGAAATTCTGCACACTGTGTCAATCAATAAACAGTGGGACATTGGCAAAGACTGTGATAACCCTAACCACCCCTCACCCCCTCCCTCCACGCCTCCCTCCCCCCTCCCTCCCCCCCCCCCCCCCCACACCCCCCACCCCCAAACACACACACATACACACTGCTGCGCCGTAACAGTACCAAGCTACCACCTCATCGATTGATCGGGGTGGGTGTGGAAGCCGGGAAGGTGATGAGAGAGGAGGAGGATGGTAGGGAGCGGGGTGTATGTGGGGGGATCGGGGTGGGTGGAGGGGGGGGGGGGCGGGGGAAGGGTGAGGGCGGCGTACAGCCACTTAAACCGTGTTGACTTTAGTCGGCGCGTTTACGGTTTTTGCCGGGCAGGAAGTCTCGCAGAATTCGATTGGTGGAGACTGATCCACGCGCGTATTGTGTCGGACGCGGAAGTGACGACAACATAAGCGCCCGCGTCAATTTCCGCAGGCGGCCATGTCGTTTAATCCGGCCGGCGCGGCGACCACTACAATGGCAACAGACTGACAGGAACGTTGTGGATCGTTATTTTTCTGTGGCGGCCACACTTTGTGATACCGATGTCGAGGAGAGAGAGAGAGAGAGAGGGGGGGGGGGGGTTAGGGAGGTGGTTTGGGCGGGGGGGGGGGGGGGGAGGAGGAGGAAGAGACAACCGCGCAAAACAGCAGCTGCAGCAACCAACCACCACAACAGCGGAGACAAACAACGGCGGCTGTTTTGTGAGAGCATTGCTATCATCGCCCCCCCCGACTGTTACTCTTGCGGCGGCGGCATAGCGTACAGTTGTTCCCACCGCTTCCAGCAGCCAATATAGGTATCTACAGGATCGCTCATGTACGTGCGCGCCTGTGTGTGTTTGAAGGCAGATGGATTGATAAGTGTGCATCGCGTGAATACATGCGTGCGCGCGCTGTCTCTCTCTCTTGTGTGTGTGTGTGTGTGTGTGTGTACGTATGGGTGCGCACGCGCAATAAGTGTGCGTCGTGTGAATAAATGCGCGCGCGCTCTCTCGTGTGTGTGTGTGTGTGTACGTATGGGTGCGCACGCGCACGCCGCAAAGGAAATAAAAACATTTAAACACGAAGTGAAATTAAATCAAATGAAATAATAAACCATATAATTATTTTATCAGGTTTGAAATCGTTAAGTTATCATCAACAAAGCCTGAATAATTATTACTGGAAAAAAAAACAGGATGCAAAACAGATTACATACCTTTACATAGGTCTGTGTATTCTCTCTCTCTCTCTCTCTCACACACACACACACACACACACACACACACACACACACACACACATTATTCAAAGAGATCAGTACAGCCAGAGGTTTGCAAGTCAGACAGTACAGGAAATAGAGGGAACCGAGGAGACATAGGAAAGAGTCCATTTCCTTTTGAGACAAGTCATGGAGGACAGAAATTGTTATCATATGGAAAACAACCAACATCCACGGAAAACACTGTCAAATAGAGCGGAACACACTGTCAAAGAAAGAACAGAACACACTGTCAAAGAAAGAACGGAACACACTGCCAAAAAGAGAGAAAGGAACACTGTCAAAGAGAGGACAGAACACACTGTCAAAGAAAGAACAGAACACACTGTCAAAGAGAGAACAGAACACACTGCCAAAAAGAGAGAGAACGGAACACTGTCAAAGAGAGAACAGAACACACTGCCAAAAAGAGAGAGAACGGAACACTGTCAAAGAGAGGACAGAACACACTATCAAAGAAAGAACAGAACACACTCTCAAAGAAGGAAGAAAGAACAGAACACACTCCCAAAGAGAGAACACAGCACACTGTCAAAAAGAGAACGGAACATACTGTCAAAAAAGAGAACACACTGTCAGAAAGAGAGAAACTGAACACTGTCAAAGAGAGGACAGAACACAATGTCAAAGATAACACAACACTGTCAAATACAGCGGAACACGATGTCAGATTCAACGGAACATGTTATCAGGACACTCAGTGGTCAGTTCCATTAACTTCTGTCTGTGCCATTCCCCCTTCCTCTCTCTCTCTCTCTCTCAGTTTCTGGGGGGGAGAGAACTGCCGTGTCGAAGAGAAGACGCACCGATTGACCTCTGGCAGTTATTTGCTAAATACAGAAGACTGAGACCGTCTCATCCTCCTATATTTGGCAAGGACTTCAAGAAAACACCATGCCTGCAGCTGCATCTCAAATTCAGGCAGTGTGCGGCCGTTTCTTGCCAATATTCATCGGCTTCATGCTGAATCGAGCGAAACAGAAGTTGGCTTCACGTATCGCCATTTTCAAGATCAGGCGCAGAGTGGACGGTGTCACCTTTGGTTTGTTGCTCTCCTACCTATTTTGGGGTAGTCTGTTACTTCAGTGCGGAGACATTGAGAGCAACCCAGGACCCAACCCTCAGCCCAGCAAGGACTCCATGAGGCAGACGCGGCTGTCCAGTACCAGCGCTTCTTCCCACAAGGGCAATCTGGACAAACCTGCCGACACCCGTACTTCTTCACCCTCGTCACGACCGGAACCGACACTCAGCGACATCATGACCGCCATCAGGACCAGAAGCGATGACATGGACGTGAAGCTGGACACCATGGACAGCAAGCTGGAGGGAGTCAGGAAGGAGATCCATGATCTACGTGAGGACTACGCGGCTCTTCAAGGTGAGGTGAGAGGACTGAAGGAGGAGGTGAAGGAACTGAGACAGGAGAACCAGGACCTTCAGAAAACCAATAATGACTTGTGTGCCAAGATGGACGACTATGAGTCCAGACTTGATGATTTAGAAGGACGGTCAAAACGGAACAATCTTATCTTTTATGGTATACCAAAGAAAGAGAATGAGACAAACGCTGACTGTGAAGGATTACTCAAAGACTTGTTTACAGACAATCTTGACCTGACTGATGACATCGAGTTTGACAGAGTTCATCGCCTTAGTTCTAAGCCTGACTCGCCCATCATTGCTCGTTGCGTGTTTTATAAGCAAAAAGTGAACATCTTGAAATGCAAACGCAAATTACAAGGCACCAACATTTTTATTGGTGAGGACTTCTCCAGGCGTGTGAGAGAGATTAGAAGGAGACTAACCCCACACCTGAAGAAAGCGAGACAAGATGGGAAGAGAGCTTCCATGGTGTTTAACTATTTGTTGATTAGGGGTAAAAGGTACACAGTAGATGGTGGTGACAGGCTAGTTGAAATACGATAGGGAATCGGCCGGTCCTCGTGTTCTGTTTTTCATCAGGGTGTAAAATTTAATTCAACACCGGTGTTTTTGCCCAGTGTCACCGACACTGATGCTGCACGTGAAAGTGTAAACGTGTGCGTGAACGTTGAGAGTGCTGCACAGAGCAGTGTGTGTTGTGATTTGCCTTGTGCAAACAGGTCAGTGTGTGAGCATGGGTGTGACACAGATGTGTTCAATGATTCGTGTACAGCCAGCCATCCCAGTTCCGATGGCAATGAAAACAATAATACTTTGAATAATAAAGCAAAGTTTCTTTCTTTTTTACATTGGAATGTAAATGGACTATTGTCCAAGTTATCTGATACAGATTTCATTTCATTTGTCTGTTCTTTCGATTTTATATGTTTAGCTGAAACTTTTGTCGATGAATTTACCAATATTTTTTCCGGATACGAAAGTGTGTGTATCCCCGCAGTAAAATTCACAACACAAGGGAGACGATCTGGGGGTCTGGTATGTTTAATTAAAAATGATTTGATGGTTTATGTTGAAGAAGTAAAAATTAAGGCTTGTAATTTTGGCGCCTTTGTGATTAACAAAACGTTGTTTGGAATTGAGAAAGATGTATTGTATGTATTTTGTTATGTACCACCTGAGGGTTCTCCGTTTTATTCATATTTTGATTGTGTAAACGGCATTGCGTTATTAGAAGAATATTTAACCGATTGTTTGCTGGCTTATGGCGATCTTCATATACTGTTGTGTGGTGATCTGAACAGTAGGGTTTCAAATGTTTCTCATCATTGTCAAGGGTGTTGTGATGTTTTAGATTTCCAGTACGCAAGCCATCCAGTAAGCACAGGTAGATGTTCTCAAGATATGTCATTGAATAATTACGGAAAACAGTTGGTGAATTTGTGCACTGCTTTCGATTTGTGTATTCTTAATGGAATGTGTTATGGCGACCGTCAAGGCTGCTACACTTTCGTGTCAGACAGTGGATGCAGTGTTAATGATTATTTTCTGATGTCTTGTGACCTATTTTCGTTTCTGTGTGACTGCTGTGAGTTGACTGTGTGTGAGCGGTTTGAATCTGACCACATGCCTGTTAAGTTTTGTTTGAATTATCTGGACGCTGATGAAAATGATAAGCAAAGCAAAACTGATTATGTTGTTGAAAAGTTTGTATGGTGTGATGATTCCGCCAATGTGTATCATGTAAATTTATTGTCTAAAGAATTTGAGGAGAAAATGGCCTTAGCGATTAGTCTGATTGAAGTTGACGTGAACGATGCATTAGATGCTTTTAATGTGTGTCTGAAAGATGCTGCACTGTGCATGAAAAAGCAGGTAAATTGTAAGAAACAGTACAAAGATCAAGACTGGTTTGATGCAGAGTGTCGTTCTCATAAAAAGCAAGTTCGTAGACTATTGAATAAATTCAAACGTACGTTAGATGCCAAAGATCGTGATTGTTACTGTAGGGCAAGGCGTGAATACAAAAATATGCTAAAGCTGAAAAAGAAACGATTCAATGATGCT
>NC_134883.1:12512809-12535309 GCF_041734735.1 Babylonia areolata
AATCAAGTGTTGTTGGTGCGGAGATTGATGTACTCATTGTCATGCATTGTTGTCTGTTTGTCATATAGGATTCAAGCAAACTAAGATAATTGGTTGACAGACCATACAGCTTAAGTTTTCTAAGTAAGATTTTGTGGTCTATCACATCAAATGCTTTTTTTTTTTTAAATCGACGAATATAACACCACAATATCTATTGTTATTGACATTGGTAAGCCAGTCATCTACAATGTTGACCAATGCTGTGTGGCATGAATGATTTCGCTGAAACCAGACTGAGCTGGATGTAAAAGAGAGAGAGAGAGAGAGACAGATAGACAGAGAGAGAGAGAGAGAGAACTCGAATTCGGACTCGAACATTTTAATGACTATGCCATTTTGCACGTGTCAAGGGGTTGGGTCGGGGGATCGGGGCTGGGAGGTAGGGAGTACATGGACAGTTATACAGACGGTATGAAACATAAGTGTGTGTGTGTGTGTGTGTGTGTGTGTGTGTGTGTGTGTGTGTGTGTGTGTGTGTGTGTGTGTGTGTGTGTGTTTGTGTGTGTGTGAGTGAGAGAGAGAGAGAGAGAGAGGAATGGTGTGGGTAGACACGGGTAGAAAGACTGGATAGAGTGGCATGAGAGAAAGGTCAACTGGTCAAATAAAATCACTCTTGCGTTTGTAGTCAATGTTTTAAAATGTAAAACTTCAGCAATATTCAATACGCCAGACCATACCTGTATGGAAGTTTCCTGGCGTAAACATGATATTTACACTTCTTCACGGTTGTATTGTTTAGAATACTATACATATTTGTCATATTTTGCTTTCATCTTGTTTTCGTTCGTTTTATCATTTCTACCCTTTCTTTTATACGTATTTGTGTCAATTGTCTGTGTTATAAAAATGGTAATTAAAAACATTATTAAAAAAAAAAAGATTCCTGGCGTTTTTGTTTTTCAAACCAAATATCCAGGTGCCAAATGCTAATGTGAAGAAAGCAGTGTTAATTAAGACAGATAGAGCTGCATCAGTTGTTTAATTTTGTATTCAGGAACTTTCAGTGATCTGTGGCTTGGTGGGAAGTCTTTTTACTTTCTGTTGAACGGCATAGCAGAAATGAATGTGACTTGGAAAGAAGCATTTATACAGTGAATTGAAAGCCACTGGCCCGAACCGAGTGACTGTGCTGTGGCTGAACTGCCGTTTGACGCTTTGCCGACTGCTGTGTACCATCATTCGTGTTTCATGCACAGACGGCGATCTTGATCTTTTCCATTATTGACCGCTTGAAAAAAAACAAAAACACGTCAATGTGCAAATGCTGAGACAGACAGACAGACAGAGACACGGAGAGAGGCAGACAGTACTGGGAGAGACAGAGAGAGATAGAGAGGCAGATACAGTACACAGAGAAAGATAGAGAGAGACGGTACAGAGAGAGAGACAGACAGACAGACAAACAGAGACAGAGAGAGTACAAAGAGAGAGACAGAGACAGACAGAGAGGCAGAGACAGTACAGAGAAAGAGAGAGAGAGACAGAGACAGAGAGATACAGAGACAGACAGAGAGACAGAGGCAGTACACAGAGAGAGAACAAGAACAAGAACAAAACTTTAATCTCCAGGCCTCCGGCCCCTAGAAAGAGGTCAAAAGTACACAATATGGTGATCACTCAACCACAACAAAATGTAAAATACGTACTAACTTAACCTGTAGAACAAAAGTGCTTCTCGTGCATTGTAAATTAATTCTAACTTTCAGCATTGTTGTCACAGAATTCCTGTCGTATCTTCAGGGCATTAAATATATAAACGCATAGTTTACGAATACTGTAAACAGAACCATTCTTCATCAAGTGAACATACGATTGACCTTCAGAGTTCAGATGTTTTTGCCGCAGGTCATTGTAAAGGACACAATTGTTTATAAAATGGTTTTCATCTTCGATTACATTACAACGTTTACACAGAGAGAGAGAGACAGACAGAGACAGAAAGACGGACAGACAGAGAGGCAGAGACAGTACAGAGAGAAAGACAGAGACAGTACACATAGAGAGACAGACACAGAGAGAGAGAGACAGACAGACAGACAGAGACAGAGAGATGTAGTTATCTAATTTCGATCGTTCTTGTCTCCCCAGGAAATGTCGATGCTAATTGCTTTTCCCTGAATGCTGCTTGACAGGCTACCCTCAATAACGATGAATAATATATTACCTCGAATTAATTGGAATTAGCCAACGCAGCTTAAGAAAGAAACAATAACTAAAAACAAAAGAACAAACATGAACATCATTTTCATCTAAGAAACTAAATACAGTTCTAAAAACTATGAAATGCTACGTGCTTTATGTTCACATTAACTGTAGAATATCTAAGTATACACCCCCCCCCCCACCCCCCCGAAAACGCATCAAGGCTGCCTACATGGCGATGTAAAAAAAAAAAACGGTCATACACGTAAAAGCCCACTCGTGTACATACGAGTGAACGTGGGAGTTGCAGCCCACGATCGAAGAAGAAGAATCTAAGCGCATATTGCACTTTGTGATGTCCTGCATTGACAGTCTGTGACATGCTGCTGACGACGCTGCTTGGAAAAAAAAAAGTATAGTGATGTAAGCAGTAAGGTACTGGGTAAACACTAACATCTCCCACTCACGACGTTTCACAGCATGCAATCATACCTACATACTCAATGGTCAAAAAACGTCACGGCGACATAAGCAGTTCAATCAATTACGTCACACGAACTGGACAATTATTGCTTCCATGGTTTTGAGACTTAACTCCTGCACTCCCTCCCGACGGGCCGCTGGTGAAAAGGATAGGGGGGGGGGCGGCCGGGGGGGAGGGGGTTACAGATTTCATTACGTCACACGCCGAGGAAAAGGCCAAAACGAGGAGGCGGAAGCCAGCCAGAGGGAACGATTTGGTGAAATGGAAAAGACGGGGAATGGAGTTCCGGACAACACTCGTGGCATAAATCGCCGATAACACTTTTGGGGGTTGGGGTGGGGGATGGGGATGCAGGGGGGGATCGACACCTTGAGGCACTCCGCTCTTAATAGGAACAGGGGAACAGGGAAATGCGGTGATTGGAGGAGGAAGTGGATAGATGAGGGTGGTGGAGAGAGTGAGAGAGAGAGAGAGAGAGAGAGAGGTTGGGATCGGTCATGGTGACTGCTAGAAGGGGTATGGCAAGGTAATCAATTCAAGTTTGAGGATGGGGAGTAGAACGCCATCCGCCATCTCTTTCCCCCTTACTGAGGTTCGAGTAGTGTTCGTCAGTAATTCAGACTATTTGAAATTTTAAATGATAAGCATTCAGGTTCAGTCATTGGTGGTGTTTTTTGTTGTTTTTTGTTTTTCGTGTTTACACACACACACACACACACACACACACACACACACACACACACACACACACACACACACACACACACACACACACACACACACACACACACACACACACACACACACACACATATGTATATATATATTTTTTTAATTCTACCTTCCTTTGTTTATTCCTATCTTTTTGTCTGTCTTTCTTCATTGTTTGTTTTACTCTTTCTTTAAAAAAAAGTGTAGAAACAAAACATTCTATTACATGAAAGGGAGCTAGACAAAACATTAGCCATCGAAACTAAAACAAAGATTGACGTAACGTTCCTCTCTCTCTCTCTCTCTCTCTCTCTCTCTCTCTTACTCACTGTCCCTCCCTATCTCTCTATATCTTGCTCTCTCTCTCTCTCTCTCTCTCTCTCTCTCTCTCTCTCTCACACACACACACACACACACACACACACATACACACACACACACACACACACACAGACTCACTCTTCCCTGTTGTGAATATCTAATTGAGACGGAAACTTCGCGCAATCCCCACAGAGTTTCCTCAAAAGGCTCTCAAGGGTTATTGTTCTAGGCGGACTTTAGAGAATTCGCACACTAACACTCCATCACGAAAGGCATCGACCTGTCAGAGCAGCGAAACTGGAATGAATCCCCAACAGCCACCCCGTCTGCTAGAGTGGTGTGGGCCGAAAATAAGCAAATGCTGACGAATTTCGAAAGCATCCGTTGGCTTGGAATCATAGATAAGATTGTTTTTGAATTGAAGAACTGAAATGTTGGTTAAACGACCCTGTGATTGTTCTGTAATGGACTGGTAACAGACCGTGACAAAGTATTTAAAAAATAAAAGGAGGGAGGGGGGGCGGGTGGGTTCTGGGGGGCCACACACACACACACACACACACACACACACACACACACACACACACACACACACACATGGCGATGAGAATGGAATCTAACGAAACCGCACACTTGATTGATAACAGAATGGAATCACCAAATCCTCCGTTGTATAGAGATCCATGTTTTTTTGTCGTCAACATTGACCCGAGTTTCGACTCTTGCAGGAGTAGCGTCGGAAGTCACTTGAAAGGTAATAGCTGTCCATACACAGACCCGACAGATACCACACATTGCGGTGTTCCCATCGCCACAGAAAGCGACTGGTTACGGGGTCTGGTGGGTCGGTTAGGATTTCTGATCCGGCGTTCATCAGTGATCAGGGTTCGAAGCCCCGTGTCGGCATGGTGGTGTATCCTTTGGGAAAGGTGTTTTACTCCGGTTTTCTTCACTCCACCCAGGTGTGAATAGTTCGGTACCTGACTTCGGTTTGGGGGGAAGTTAAAACAGCGGAAGGAGAGGAATTGGCCCCGCCTTCCTCGGCCTAACCCTAGACACTGTGGAGATGAATTCATTGCCCCCATGGCTACACAAGGCTATGGGTCCTTTAACTTTTAACTCTCTCCATACGAACGGCGAAAGAGACGACGCTAACAGCGTTTCACCCCAGTTACCATCATCAAAATATTGCAAGCGGAAGGCTCTTATACTGAAGAGGTGAATGTTGACAAAGAATACCACAATTCTGACGACGGAAGCTAAAGGTTGGGTCATTGAGACACCCACCGGACATCCGAGGGGTCTGTGTAGAGGAGAAGAGAGGACTGGCCGTACTGAGTGAGTAAACGATCTGAGTATCGTATTTTGAGGAGACCTATAGTCCTAACAAAGCGTCCCAGCTCCACGGAACGCACTATGTATTAAGTGGTTTCGGGGATCTGAATATACACATCAATGTTAAATCTTCAGAACCGCATTATAAAGCTGAACGTGAAACGTTAAAGGTTTTAGATGTTTATTTTATCTGTAATTTTCCTGCAATATAAACTCCCTTTTTATCTGCAATTGTCCTGCAATATAAGCTCCCTTTTTTATCTGTTCTAACAAACCACATCGTTTATGCACTGGTACGTTCTAGTCAGTTTGTGCAGTTGAACTATCAGACACCGTGCCCTCAGCAGAAGGAACATTAAGAATGATGAATATAGTTTCGAATAGTTATCATAGATAGATAGATGGATAGATAGATAGATAGATAGATAGATAGATAGATAGATAGATAGATGCAACATCGCCCATGTGTACAATAAACTGGCAAACCAACATGTGTGAAAATTAATGTGTGGATATAGTAGGATCGAGTTACTTAATGTGATGCTAGATAAAAGGCAGTTACAAGGTGTATGTCGATATGCTGACAGATGTCGTACCATGGTAGATTAATCTTCCGAGTGTATTGGGCTACAGACTGATTGTGTATGTATACCCGCCCATGTCCAACGCTTATTGTGTTACGTGCATTCGATCTGTCTGTCTGTCTGTCTCTCTCTCTCTGTCTCTGTCTCTCTCTCTCTCTCTCTCTCTCTCTTTCTCTTCCTGTGTGCATTTCTCTCTTTATCTCTCTCTCTCTCTCTCTTTGCATCTCTCTCTCTCTTCCTCTGAATATCTGGGTCTCTATGTCTCTTTCCCCCGCTTTCTATGTCTCTACCTCTCTAATTATTTTACCTCTATATCTGTCTTTCTGTCTGTCTGTCTGTAGTTCTGTTTGTCTGTCTGTCTGTCTGTCTCTCTCTGGTTGAGAAAGGCGCACAAACACACACGCACAGAGAGAAAGACAGACAGACAGACAGACAGACAGACAGCCAGAGCGAGCGTACATATACAAGCAGGTGTCATTACTGCCAATACAAGAGAGTTAGAAAAACTGAAATCGTGTTTAATATTCCCATTTTTATCAGTGAAAAGTTTAAGTGAGTTAGCGGTGATATTGTCATTAGTTCCTAATCTGATGTAAATAATGATAGAATAAAGTTTTCCTGCCGCAAAAAAAGTATGTACCACCAGTGAGAGTGTTGGGTTCTGTAAATCGAAAGCATTTGTCCGAAGGTCAGAGTTCCCTTGAGCATGCAAGGGTGTGGCTTCTCATCTGTAATGCTTTCTGTGTCATGAGATTTCCTTCCGTGCAACTCGGTCATGTCTCCCACCCAGTCGGTCTTGCTGCACAGTATGATTTTTTTTTTTTTTTTTTTTTTTTTTTTTGTCGTTTTTGTTCTTTATACATTTCAATTAATAGTCTGTTGTTTGTTTGTTTTTATTTTCTAATCTTTGTTTGTTTGTTTTTATTTTCTAATCTTTGTTCTTGTTGTTGTTTTTATGATGAACGAGTTTGTAAGCATTTCTTCGAAGCCTTTCAAAATACCTCCTACGCAAAATCTCAGGCAAGCATTTCGACCGTGTGTATATATGCGTGTGTGCGTGCGTGCGTATGTGTGTGTGTGTGTGTGTGTGTGTGTGTGTGTGTGTGTACGACTGTGCACATTTTATTTTCCATCGTGTGGTATTGATTTATTCTTCTTCATTTTAAGCTTTGATGGGTATTTGATGCAGATGAGATTGTGTGCTTCTGAGCGAATGCAAATCAGCTGAATGGCTTATGTATGTCTATATTTGTACTATATAGAATTTTAACTGTGTGCCATCACACCAAACATCTCCTTTTAAGGACAATGAATTATCTCGTGATCTTGTGTCACACACACACACACACACACACACACACACACACACACACACACACACACACACACAGACACACACACACACACACATTCACCGGGTTGTGTTGTTGTTTTTTTTCCTTCTTCTTCTTCTTTTTTTTTTTCTTTTTTCCTGAAAGTGAGTAGCCTATAATCTTCGTTGAAACAGGGCTGACCGTCCAGTACTCAGTTTGTCGACGTCCACACACTGCCATACCCTCACCATTGCTATCGTTATCTGGGCCAGCTGGCGATGCTGCACTGTAGGATGCTGCTGCGTTCCTTGGCCAGTCCTCTACTGCTCCATGTCGACAGATAACGGGGGTGACAAACCACAGTGTTAGTCATCATTCCTATGCTGATGACACAACTTCAGAAGAGTGATACCCCTGAAAAATTGTCCTCGCTCTTGCAAGAAACATCTGAATGCTTCCTGGACATTCGAAACTGGGTGACTCTAAATAAGTTACAATTGAACGCAGACAAAACCGAAGCAATGCTCATATGAACTAAACAAAAACTCTCTTCCATCACAGCTGACAAAATCAAACTTGGCAGTACATCCATCCCTTTTTCCAGCTCCGTCAGGGACTTCGGCGTTGCCCTTGACAACACACTGTCCATGCAAACATTTATCAGTCAGACATGTCAATCCTGCTACTGTCAATTGCGACGCATCAGTTCCATTCGGAAATACCTGTCCACCGACGCAATATCTAGACTTGTCGTTTCTCTCATTCTCTCTCGCCTTGACTACTGTAACTCTGTATTGTCTGGTTTGCCTGCTTCATCCATTCAGTCCCTTCAGCGCATACAAAAACTCTGCTGCCCGACTCGTCCTCAGAAAGAAAAGATCTGAGCACATCGCTCCTATTTTGCAACATCTCCAATGGCTCCATGTCTCACACAGAATAAAGTATAAGATCAGCACTCTATGTTATAAATGTCTTCACAAATCTGCCCCTTCCTATCTTTGTGGCTGCCTTCACCTCTACACTCCATCTAGCTCTCTACGATCGGCTTTGGATCCACTCTGTTTACGCATTCCCAGATTCAAACACTCCACTGTTGGACGCCGTTCTTTCTCTGTCTCTGGACCTTGCATTTGGAATGAACTTCCTCTTTCGCTTCGTCAAGTCTCCGCACTCAGCTCTTTCAAGTCTGGCCTTAAAACGCACCTCTTCACAAAATACTCCCCCTCCCCTGCCTCTTCCTTGTCTTCAGTTTCTTCAGTTTTAGAGTTATGCATGCGTGTGAATGACTGGTGTGAAAGCGCTTAGATTTGTCTCTGCACAAGATTCAGCGCTATATAGATACTGTCATTATCGCTACTTTATCATTATAAAAGTTGGAACATATGGTCCGTAGCTCCCCTCATCCATCAATGAGCTGTCGTGATGAGTTTGCTCGTCATCACTCAATGAGCATATTCCTTCGAGTAAGAAAGGTCAGACGGGTTCATCAGTCCCTGCTTTTGTGGAACGAGTGGAGATATATATATGCAGCCCAACACTCGGCTTATATCACAGATTGACGTAAGTTTATATCTGGGCCAACAGCAAAGTGAGAGCTGTGTTATCAATGGTTTCTCCAGTCAATGGGAAATCATTTACAGCTTAGTCTTTTGTGAAGGACTATGACTCTCAAACTAGGAGGCAAAATTGCACTGGCTCTTAGTGCTGCAGCCTTGTGGGCTAGTTGACCTTTGGGAACCATCCCAACGCCGATTGTCCTGAAACCCTCTTGGCCGAGAGAGTGGGGATGTACTTGGGCAAGACACTCTCCACTATAATCAAATTCTAGCCCAAATAGTCGGAACAGCAGTTGCCTCCTCTGCTGTTTTGATGGTCATAGTCGGACACGACTGACTATCATCATGATCATGTGATGGAGGCGGCACCGTGGCTGAGTCGATCAGGCGCTGGACTTCTGCTCCAGTGTTCACCAGTGATCAGGGTTCGGGGCTCCGTTTCGTCATGGTGTTGTGTCCCTTGGGAAAGTCACTCTCTACTCCGACTTTCCTCACTCCACCCAGGTGTGAATAGGTAGGCAGGTACCTGAGTTCGGTTGAGAATAGTTACAAGGCATTCACGAGAGGATGGGAACTTTCGAACCTTGGACATGTGATGGCAAGGTGTTGTGTCCTTGGGAAAGACACTTAATCCCAGTTTGTCTCACTCCATTGGTACCTGATTTCGTTTGGGGAAGGTTGAAATCGGCGGAAGGAAGGAAATGATCGGGTTTCGCCTTCCTGTATCGAACCCTAGACATGGTGGATATGAATTTACCGTACCGATGGCTAATGAAAGGCCATGCGACTTTAATTATATAAGTGTGTGATCGCTGTTATCTCAAATAGTTAAAAAGTTGCGTTCTTTGATACTCCTTTCATAGTTCACTTTGCAGACAGATAGGAAAAAGCATCGTGATTCTCCTTTCATAATTCCCTTTGCAGACAGATAGAAAAAAAAAAGCATCGTGTGGTCGTTGTTATGATTATCTGAAAAGAAGGAGGTGGGATTGTGGGGAGTCTTTCTTCATAATTCCACGAGCAGAGATAAAGAATGTTTCGAGTAGCCGGTGTATGTTATGATGATATGAACCTCTTCTTCTTCTGCGTTCACTCGTATGCACACGAGTGTGCTTTTACGTTTATGACCGTTTTTACCCCGCCATGTAGGCAGCCATACTCCGTTTTCGGGGGTGTGCATGCTGGGTATGTTCTTGTTTCCATAACCCACCGAACGCTGACATGGATTACAGGATCTTTAACGTGCGTATTTGATCTTCTGCTTGCATATACACACGAAGGGGTTTCAGGCACTAGCAGGTCTGCACATATGTTGACCTGGGAGATCGTAAAAATATCCTCCCTTTACCCACCAGGCGCCGTCACCGTGATTCGAACCCGGGACCATCAGATTGACAGTCCAACGCTTTAACCACTCAGCTATTGCGCCCGTCTGATGATATGAACATGGTTCATGACGATTATGTACATTAGAAAGAAGGGATGCTGTTCTCTTTTGCAGTGTTATCGACTACACCATGAAAACGGGTTATGATTTCATGTTTTCCATTTAATTACATAAATTTTTAATTCTTTGCGTTCCTGAATAAACGCTTTACGTTTTCTTTATCACAGAAAAAAAGGTATGAAAGGCTCGAAGATGAGTAATGGTAAGGGCTAATTTTTTGCATTCCATGTAGGAAAGCGATCTTTGAGCCACGAAAAGAATGTTCCTTAACTTAAAAATAATAAATTCTTAAACAACAAACAAGTTCGGTGATTTTTCTCTCTTGCCATGTCGCACGATTTCAAACGGGTGCAGTTTAACCCCTTGAATGCTGTTGACGCGAGTGCTCGTCCCTGAAGAGCCGTCACCTTACTGAGATGATCGAGATTAGAGGATGTCAATCAATCAATCAGCATGATTTGTCAAAAATCAATGACACCGCCGAAAAAGTGCACAAAAAATCAATTAATGCACTTCAATTTTGTGTCATACTGATCAAATATCGATCACCACAATTTAGCAGTCAAAGGGTCAGTGTTTCCGATCAGCTTGCACACTGATAAACAAACGATATATATATATATAGAGAGAGAGAGAGAGAGAGAGAGAGAGGGGAACAGATCTCCTCTAAACCTTCACGTTCAATATACGAAGTAGAGTTCACGTGCGAAAGGTTCCTTAAAAAAAAAAAAAGGAAAATTTTTTAAAAAAAACTCTGAGGGTTAGCCGAGTGCATGAGTCGATGTGTACATTTTGCTCGCAAGATTCCATCCAGCTAATTCTGTTGCGCTCAGTATGGGTGCTATCAGCAGCCGTGCAGGATCACAGTGTGAGTGGGAGCGAGAGCACTGTGTGTGTGTGTGTGTGTGTGTGTGTGTGTGTGTGTGTGTGTGTGTGTGAGTGCGTGTGTATGTGTGTGAGTGCGCGCGCTCGAGCATGTGTGTGTGTGTGTGTGTGTGTGTGTGTGTGTATGTGTGTGTGTGTGAGTGCGTGTGTATGTGTGTGAGTGCGCGCGCTCGAGCATGTGTGTGTGTGTGTGTGTGTGTTTGTGTGTGTGTGTGTTGTTGTGTGTGCGTGTTTATACGTGTGAGCGCGCGCGCTAAACTGAGCATGTGTGTGTGTGTGGGGGGGGGGGTGAGTAAGTGTGTGTGTGTGTGTGTGTGTGTGTGGGTGTATGTGTGTGTGTGTGAGTACGTATTAGTGTGTGTGTGTGTGTGTGTGTGTGTGTGTGTGAGTACGTATTAGTGTGTGTGTGTGTGTGTGTGTGTGTGTGTGTGTGTGTGTGTGAGTACGTATTAGTGTATGTGTGTGTGTGTGTGTGTGTGTAGTGGGGAAAAGAGGTCGGGGGCCCAGGTGGAAGCAATAGAACACACGGCGGGATGAGTTCGGTATGTAGCTCACGGTGATACACGCTGCTGAAAAACACATGCACAGCACATTTCCCCTGCTCGCTCCTGCACTCACACACACACACACACACACACACACACATCACTCACTCTCTCACATACACACACACACCCACCACGTGTCACTCACACACACACACACACACACACACACACACACACACACCATGCACCACTCACTCACTCACACAAACACACACACACACACACACACACACACACACACACCACGAGACACACACCACGAGACACACACACACACACACACACACACACACACACACACACACACACACACAGAACAAACACTTTTTTTTTTTACATTTCAGCACGAAATATCAAAACGTGCTTGAAGAAGAAAGAAAGAAAGAAGACTTGCACTGGATTTGTTATTTTTATTTATAACTCCCATTTCCGCATCGATCTCACCAAACCACGCCCTGTGTGGGATTCTCGCGCACAAGGGGAAGGAAAGCCTACCCCAACTCAGAGCGGCGTTTGGTCTGCCCTCATTGATCCCGCAAACATCGATAAACATGTGGCAATTAATCAGGCAGCTGTTAATGATGTGCGTGTCCTTAATCTCCCCACCTCCACCTCCATCCCCACCCCAAGAACATGCCGTTTGGGTGCGTGTAGACTTTCAGTTACACACCGACAAATAAGCCTGCCTGCCTACTCATCCGTCGGTCCGACAAGAGACTCCATCATCATCAGACTTTCAGTTATGTTGTTGTCTTACATCGCATCACGGGGACGGGTGTACAGGGAGAATCAAGAAGAGATAAACCTCAAGCAAAGGTCCGTTCAAGACTCAGAACTCAGCTCTATTGAAATTACTCTGCGGTGTCATCTTCGGGGCGTAGAAATCCATTACTTTGTCTCCCCCATAAAGGAGGAGTAAATGTGTGTGTGTGTGTGTGTGTGTGTGTGTGTGTGTGTGTGTGTCCCCTAAAGGACGGCCTAAAGGAGGAGTAAACGTGTGTGTGTGTGTGTGTGTGTGTGTGTGTGTGTGTGTGTGTGTGTGTGTGTGTTTGTGTGTGTGTGTGTGTGTGTGTATGTGTGTGTGTGTGTGTGTCCCCTGAAGGACAGCCTAAAGGAGGAGTAAACGTGTGTGTGTGTGTGTGTGTGTGTGTGTGTGTGTGTGTGTGTGTGTGTGTGTGTGTGTGTGTGATGTACTTCTTGGCCCATCTCTTTGGCCAGTCTGTATGTCTGAGTGACTGTGTCTCTTTGCCCTGCGTCTGTCTATTTTATCCCACCCCATCTCTGTGTGTGTGTGTGTGTGTGTGTGTGTGTGTGTGTGTGTGTGTGTGTGTGTGTGTGTGATTGTCTCCATTTGTGTCTGTATATTCGTGTGTCTGAGAATGTATCGGTCAAGTTGTTTGTATGTTTGTCTTTGTCCGCTTCTATATCTGTCTCTCTATCTCTTTCCCTCTCTCTCTCTCTCTCTCTCTCTCTCTCTCTCTCTCTCTGTCACTCTGCCTCTCTCTCTCTCACTCTGCTTTCTCTCTCATATTTGCTTATTCAAGTTTGTTACCCTCAGAAAAAACAATTAATTCACCTCTCTATCTCAATGTCTATCTTCTGTTGCCTGAGTAGTATGATTTTTTTCTGTTCTTCTCTCCGAGTTTTCTTCTGTATCTTATCGCATTGTATTTCACAGTCCCTCATTTATACGACAGAAAAGTAGAAATGAGTAGATGAGAAAACAAATTCTGTATGAAACAAAGCAGGAAACAATGCACAAAGACAGATAGAAACAAAGAAGGGATTGTAGAGATAAAGACAGGAAGAAAGCAAGAAAGAAAGAACAAGAAAAGGGGAGAAGGGGCGTGGGAGGGGGGAGGAGAGAAGACAAAAGCAAATACAAAAACGATTTATTTTTAAATGACTAAAGTAGTATGGATAAAAGCGGAGAAGGAAAAAAGGAAAAGGAGATAGAAAGATAGCAGAAAAGAAAGACAAGGGGGAAAAAAGAGAAGCAAACACTGAAAAGACGAAAGAAAAAAAAAAAAAAAACAGGTGGTTAAAACCAATCTCAAAATGGTCAACTGGGAGAAATGCTCTGTCGAGTGAGTGAGATTGCGTTCCTGCATGCAACCTATTTCCTGGACCCAGAAAGATGGGCCCTTGAAACAGCAGCCACAGACAAGAAAGAAAGAAAAAAAACGACAGACGCACGAAAACAATAACTAGATTTATTATAGTTGCGGGCTGCATCATAGAGAAAAAGAAGAGGAGGGAAGAGGGCAGTTGGAGGGGGGGGGGGGTCTGGGGGAGGGGGGGGGACTGTGAGGAGGGCGGATGGGGGGAGGGGGGATTGGGGGTGAGTGGAGGCAGATGCAACATCTGAGGACGAAACAGGGAGAAAGACAGAGATAACGGTAACGATTTCTTTATTCAGATGAAGGCCAAAGCCCCTTTACTGAAAGGGTTTCACAGTATAAGAAAATTAAAAGGCAAGAAGAACATGACACAACAAAACGACATCAAATATCAACCAAAAATAGCTGATACAGTATTCAACAACATTCACGAAATACAAATACAGATCAGGGAGGAGAGAGAGAGGGAGAGAAAGACGGACAGACAGACAGACAGACAGAGGGAGAGACAGAGATATATCGGTTTATTTTTAAACCAACCGATACATATTTCTTTTTTAGGGATGGGGGTCCTTTTTTCCCTTTTATTTGGGTTTTTGTTTTTTGTTGTTGTTTTTTTTCTGTTCAGAAAGCCAGCTTTAAGCTTTGCAGGATCATGTTACATAATTATGAACAGCCTCTTCTCACCTAAACAAACACACACACACACACACACACACGCGCGCGCGCGCGCGCGCGCGCACACGCACGCACGCACGCACGCACGCACGCACACACACACACACACACACACAGGGCAAGTTTATCAGTACACTTTATCATAAAAAGCGAGGGAAAAGTACACAGGAATTCACACGCTGCTTGGCTTAGTCTTTCAAGCCCCTTTCAATCGTCTTTCAGTCTTTCAGTCGTTTTTCGATTTCCCGTTAGCCATAAGTCATTTATTAGCCACCGATTCACTGCAAATTTTGCGAAAAGCTACTAGCTAGTTGTCGAGACACGAACTGATTTCATGAACCAGGTTTTTGAGCTCCATCGATTTCCAGGACCTGCGGGCATGCATGGTTTTCAATGGCAGAGTTAAGACCTCATACTTATCATCCTCTTTGTTCGCTTTCTCTTCCTCTTCCTTCTCCTCCTCCTGCTCCTCCTCTGCAACCTCTTTCTGTTCAGTTTAGTTCATTCGTTAAAGGAGGTGTCACTGCGTTCGGACAAATCCATATACGCTGCACCACATCTGCCCAGCAGATCTCTGACCAGCAGCTTTACCCAATGCCTCCCCCTTCTCATTCTTCATTATCATTGTCATCATCATCGTCATCATCGTCGTCGTCGTTATCATCATCATCATCACCATCATCACCATCATCATCATCATCATCATCATCATCATCATCATCTTCTTCTTCTTCTTCTTCTTCTTCTTCTTCTTCTATTACATCTTTTTCTACGTCTTCCTTATCCATCCTTCTTCTTCTTCTGCAATATAAACATACGCACGTTACAAAGTTGAGTTGGGTGAAAATGTGTTAATGACTTCAACCTTTTGTCAAAAATGGTGACTCTCTGTCTCTGTCTCTTTCTCTCTCTCTCTCTCTCTCTCTCTCTCTCTCTCTCTCTCTCTCACTTGCACACACACACACACACACACACACACACACACACACACCATATCACGCAACACCACATCACACCACACCACACCACATGCCTGCACGTACGTGCAAAGAGACAGACAAAGAGGGGGTAAGAGAAAGACAGACAGACAGACTGACTGACTGACTGACTGACAGACAAAGGTACAAACAAGTCATCCTCTCCTCTAAGCACAGATCACTGGTGGGGGAAAAAAAAGGACATTGTAATCTTGCCCCATGAGAATGCCACTGACGTCATTGCAGCAACTGTCGATCGATAAAATGTCCGATTCTTCGTTGTTGGCTGTGCGCGATAAACGCGCACTGTGTTAGCTAGCTCGCTTTTATGTTGTATTATTTACTTAGTTCTTGTTTTGTTTTGTATGTATTTGACTTTTTTTTCTTATTCCATTTTTATCTTATCCTGTATTGATTACTCTTATGCTATAGATATTCGATTCTCCTTTATGGGTTCCCTTGCGATAAACTTAAAATGCACGACATAAAATCGTGCTTTTTTTTTTTTTTTTTTTTTTTTTTGGAGGGGGATGGGAGGGTGTTGGGCGGGAGGCGGGAGGGGTCGTCTATTGTTTTGCTGCCTTGCTGTCAACAAGTTGAAAACAGGTGGCAGACTGGTCAATACGCTTATCTGCTAATACGGTGTCCGTGAGGGTCTGGATTCAAATCCTGATCTCGCTCTTTTTCCCAAAACGATAAGCCGAGGTCCCGTGTGCAGCACGCACGTGGTACACCAACAACAACAAAAATAATAATAACACAGTCATAGCAATATTAGTTTTGTCCTCTGGCAAAATTCTGATGAATTCTATAATAAATAACACAGTCATAGCAACATTAGTTTTGTCCTCTGGCAAAATTCTGATGAATTCTATACTAATATGTACACAAATATTATATCGTATACATTGACACAAGCTCTGACAGTCTGAATGGGTTGGAATATCAAGCAAAAAGAAGGGGAAAGAAAACGAAACACTTAAGATAGGACATGGAAAATGGAAAGGAAATTTAAGAAAGAAAAAGGAAAGGAAACAAAAAACAAACTCAGCAACAGAACGAGGCAGACAGACAGAGAAAGACAAAGGGGTAAGTAAATAAATAAGTTTTGATTTTCAAATTATTTAAATCAGGAAATTAGATTTTTCATCAACCCGATCCTAAAAATAAATAGATAGATAGATAGATAGATAGTTAATAAATAAATAAATAAATATCCCTCGGCAAATCCTCCTCAAGCACCAAAGCTTCCGAACGACCGTAATGAGTACCCTTCTTGAAACGTAACAAGCTCAGCTGATGGTAAGAGGTGTAAATTCAGACACGGATCTGTTTTCAGTGCGAAATGCCATGGACCGCGTCGCTGTAGTCACTGGCTCCAACTGAACGACCAGACAAAAAAGTACTCAAAGTGCCCTCGGTGAAGTCTCCGAGTACTTGCTGACTAAGCCGTTCGGCGCCGACGTGCTGCGCTCGGTGAGTCTTCCGCACGTCAAACTACTAAGATGGTCAGACCATTCAGACGTTGTCTCCATTTCGGCGGTGAACTGTTTGTTGCCAACACGCTGGAAGGAGGGAGTTGGGCTTGTTGTTTTGTTGTCTTTTTTGTTTGTTTTGTTTGATAGTTTGTTTGTTATTGGTTTTTCTGGCTGTGGTGTACCGCTTTGTTTTCTCGCTTTTTTTTCTCCCCAATTGATTGTTTGCTGCGTATACGTCCAATATGATGTGGGAATCGGGATATCGGACAGAGAGAGACAGAGACAGGGGGAAACCTATGTACGTATGTGCATTTATATAAAGAGAGATAAAAAAAAGAAAGAAAAGAAGCTGGTTAGATGAAGAAAATATTGAAACCCATCAAATCATTGAATGATTAACGAAATATTACAAAAAGAAAATAAGATAAATAAAAAAAACACAACTTGAAAGATATAACATGGAGAAAAGAAAACGAACTTCAGGGGATAAAAAGGAAAGAAAATGAAACCAAAAAACAAAGCACAACAAATCGACATGGGACAGATAGACTAAGAATAAGGGGGGTAGATAATTCCGGATTTCTAAATGATTAAATTCCGGAAATCGTTCATCCTGAAAAAAACACCAAAAAACACAAACCTCGGCAAACCCTCCTCAAGCACTGAAGCTTCCGAGCGACTATAACTATAATACACACCCTCTTGAGTCTTCACGAGCTGAGCTGATGGTAGCGGCGTAAAGTCAGACACGGGCCAGCTTCAGTCACCAGCTCCATCTAACGACCAGACGAAAAGTACTCCGAGTACTCTCGGTGAAGTCTCCGAGTACTTGCTGACTATGCCGTTTGGCGCCGACATGCTGCGCTCGGTAAGTCCGTACGTCAAATATGACTAAGATGGTCAGACCATTCACACGTTGTCTTCCGTTAGGCGGTTAACCGTTAGTAGCCATTACGTTTGGGGATTTGTTTTTGTTGTTGTTGTCATCTTGTTGTTTTCCATTTCCGTTTGGGCTGTTAGGTAACTGTAGCCTTTCCGGATTCATGCAATGTTGTTTGTTTGAAATTCTTTAAAATAGCTTTTGGAGCAGCTGTAACGTTTTCTATTTTCAGAGTGGGTGGGCATCACTCTTGTTTTCTGGTAAGTGCAGAAAGATGTTAGCCAAGCCGTACAAAAAAAAAGGAATATAAGTCACGCCAATTACAGGCCATCATACATGCATTCGTGGTACTGACTGCCCTTTATATATCCAGATAAAATAAAAGTTACGCCCTGGAAATGCAATGAAGATTCATTGATGAGTTTTCCTGATTTGAATGGACCTTGGGATGGGAGCTGAGGGGTACCATGGGGGATGTATCAGCGCTTGGATGCTAATATTGTAAATTCTTTGAGTTGTTTTTTTCTCTTTTTTTTTTTTTAACTCACTCAGTACGGCCAGTCCTCTCTTCTCCTCTACACAGACCCCTCGGATGCCCAGTGGGTGTCTCTATGACCCAACCTTCAGCTTCCGTCGTTAGAATTGTGGTATTCTTTGTCAACATTCACCTCTTCAGTGTAAGAGCCCTCCGCTTGTAATATTTTGATGGTTGCAATTGGGGTGAAACGCTGTTAACGTCGTCTCTTTCGCCGTTCGTATGGAGAGAGTTAATCTGTGTCCAATTATTTTAAATTGATAAATTGCAAAAAAAAAAAGGAGGGGGAATTAAGCATTTTGTTGTAGAAGACTGGAGAAATGGAGAACAGATTAGATATACATGTATATATATATATATACAGCTACAAAGTTTTTTTCATCGCGTGTCCATGAACATCCGAAGTCGGCATCAAAACAACATATGTTTTGGACAAGAGAGGCGTGAGAGAAGTGCAGCATCTGTTCATCATGTATAACACCACCCACTTGTCCATCCACAGAGAATGGGACCAACACACTTTGGTTTCAATTCAACTCCGGGGGAAGGGTCAGGACTTGGCTATTTCTGGCCACGGGTCAGTATCCTGATCGCTGTTAATTTAACAATGCGCGTGCTGGCACCTGTGGTCAATCAATTTGGGAAGGATTTGGCAGGAACTGAATGAGGTTCTGCTGTCTTCCCTCTCCCGTTCCTCACACCACCAGAATTCTTCTTGATGAGTTTGGTGCCTGCTGTCAGGTCATTGTTCAGCGATCAGTCTCTGTCTGTCTGTTTGTCTGTCCAGTTCGTCTGTCTTCGCGTCTTCCGGCCTTTCTCTGTCTCACTGCCTCTACCTCCTGTCTCACTCAGTGCTTCTGTCTATCTGTCAATCTGTCTGTCTCTGTCTCTCTCTCTCGCTCTCTCACTTTCTTTATCGCTCTATTGCTCTCTGTCTGTCTGTCTCTTTCTCTCTTCCTCCCTCTCTCTCTCTCAATCCCTCTCTTTTTTTCCCCAAGGTCTGAGTAAGCGCGTTGGGTCACGCTGCTGGTCAGGTATCTGCTTGGCAGATGTGGTGTAGCGTATATATAGATTTGTCCGGATGCAGTGACTGCCTGCTTGAGCTACTGATACTGATACTCTCTCTCACTCTACCCTTCTCTCTCCTTCTGTCACTGTATGTTACTCTGCCTCTCTCTCTCTCCCTCTCTCTCTCCCTCCCTCCCCCCCCCCCCCCTCTCTCTCTCTCTCTCTCATCTGCTCATGTGTTCTTTTGATGTAGCCCTATCTCCCACATCCCTCTTTTTTTCTTCTTTTTATACCCCAGGGCTGGGTGGAAAAAAGCATATGTTTTGCTTATCTTATTACCGTTAAAATAAAATTTCGTTTTGTTTCTTTTTTCTGTCTTTTTCTCTGTCTCTGTCTGTCTGTCTGTCTGTCTGTCTGTTCCTCTTCTCTCTCTACTGGTGGATGTATTGTGTAGATTACAAAGACAAAATCATGACTTATTTGAAATGATGGCAGCAATGCTGATACACATCACTACGATTTCGTCTTTATTCGCTTGTTTACTCTTCTTCTTTTTCTTCTTTTTTTTTCTTCTCCTCCTTCTTCTTCTTCTCATCATACATCAGTTGTTCCCGTCTTCGTGTCTCCTCGGCCTCGCTCGTCTGATTATCTCATTTTCCAATTTTGTCAGCCATCTTACCTCCCCACGCCCCCCCCCCCTCTCTCTCTCTCTCTCTCTCTATCTCTCCTTCTCTCTCTCTCTAGCTATCTCTCCATCTTTCCCATCTTTCTCCCTCCATCTCTCTCCCTTTCCCTTCTCTCTCTTCCCCCCTCTCTCTCCCCCAATCTCTCTCTCTCTCTCTCTCTCTCCCTCTCCCCAATCTCTCTCTCTCTCTCTCTGTCTCTGTCTCTCTGTCTGTCTGTCTGTCTCTCTCTGTCTCTCTCTGTCTCTGTCTCCCTCTCTCTGTCTCTCTGTCTCTGTCTCTGTCTCTCCTCTCTCTCTCTCTCTCTCTCTCCCCAATCTCTCTCTCTCTCTCTCTCTCTCTCTCTCTCTCTCTCTCAATCCCTGTCTAGTTTTACACTCTCTTTCTCTTCAGAGATGCGATCGGTATTTTCAATCACATTAATTTCATTGTCCACCGAACGTGTTCCGATAAAGTCTCTCCAAATTCACTCCATGTTCTTTATGGCTCAACAGACCGCGGAGGAGAATCGGAGATGACTTTAGAAGGAGATTATTTAAAAAGAGAAGTCAGGCTTGTGTCTTGCCAGTTGCGTACGCGCGCGCGTGTTGTGTGTGTGTGTGTGTGTGCGTGCGTGCGTGTGTGTGTGTGTGTGTGTGTGTGTGTGTGTGTGCGTGAACGTGTGTGCATGCATAAGCAAGAGAGACAGAGCTGTGGCAATGAAGGATAATAACTAACACACAAAAACGTACTCATGTTTCCGCACCCCAAAAAGAAACACACACACACACACACACACACACACACACACACACACACACACACACACACACACACACACACACACACACACACACACACACACACACACACCAATGCGTGTGCTCATCTTTTACCCCTTTTACTGATCGGGTTGTGAAAGCAGGCTGTGGCTTCGTATTCGTGGAAAACCAGCACACGCTCTCTCTCTCTCTCTCTCTCTCTCTCTCTCTCTCTCTCTCTCTCTCTCTCGCTCTTTCTCTCTCTCTATTTCTGAGCACTCGATGCTATCATAAGAACCTAGGCATCTCCCTGGAGGGAGACAGCAGTCAGTTTGCACAAGCGGGCGCCCTTGCCCGTAAACGATTCCACGTGTGCTGCGCGCGACCGAGATCCCAAAATAAACCTGGCCGATGCCAAACAAAAGACTATGCCATGCGTACATACGTCACACAGACTGACGGGGGTTTCTGTGCTGACGCGTAACATTCGTTACTGGTTAATCCCTTTGACGTGTAACATTCGTTTCTGTTGAATTTGTTTGACGCGAAACATTCGTTACTGATGAATCCGTCATCAGTTTGACGCGAAACATTCGTTACTGATGAATCCGTTTGACGCGAAACATTGACGCGAAACATTCGTTACTGATCAATCCGTTCTCTGTGAATCAATTTTGTTCTTTATACCCGACTTTATACCCGATGCTTTTGTATGGCCAGCTGAAGGAAGGCCACCGTGAACGAGGAAGACCCTGCAAGCGCTTCAAGGACAACTTGAAGACAAACCTCAAAGCCTGTGACATAGACATCGCTTCCTGGGAAACTGATGCCCTTGACCGCTCTCGCTGGAGGATGCTATACTCTAGTGGCATAAAGACGTTTGAAAACAAGAGAACGCTGGCCATTAAGGAGAAGCGTGAGCGAAGGAAGCAGGGCTCAACTTCTGGAGACGTTTTCCCTTGCAACACCTGTGGGAAGTGCTGCGCATCCAGAATCGGCCTCTTCTCCCATATGAGGACACACACCGACAAATAAGCCTGCCTGCCTACTCATCCGTCGGACCGACGGGAGACTCCATCATCACCCGACTTAGTTGTTTAACCGTATGGTGTCAGTCTGTCCGTTTCAACAATGCTAGGGTGTGGAGCTGGAAGATTAAACGAGACTTGCCTATTGTTGTGGTCTGATCGTACTTCTGCCCGGGCTTTAGAAGGGCGCGCATTGAAAGACTTCCAGTTTATCTCCGATTCAAATAGATTTTAACTGAGAAAGTATTGTGAAGAACGGGTACAACAGGATTCTATTCGTAAAATATGTGTTGGATTTATTTGACTGACCAAATATTCAAAGTTGAATGGATTGGCCAATGATCTGTCAGAATTTCTCTTCTCCCCTCTGTTCCCCCTCCCCCACCACCTTACCCACCATTCTTCTAAATTTCTTCTTTTTTTTTCCTTCGTGTTTCTCTTCTATCAGGCCGATTCCTCTGGAGATAATAAATTTAATCTCATGTTACTCTTGATATTAGCATTATTTTACTATATTATGTATTATTTGTTTATTTGTTTTATTTCATTATTTACTGTTTATAAATGTTATTTGATACAATTGATAACATGGTTCATCAGCCGTCATGTTAAAATTGAAGTGCAGCGTTGTGAGCACAGTATAAGCTTTAAGCTTGTTGATGCTATTTGTCATTGATTGCATTGTAATCATATGTATTGTTGAACAATTACAGATTATTTAAACCAAAGACTTACGGTTTGAGTGTGTGTGTGATAACCGTGACTGGCTGGGACAGTCCGTCTTCAACCAAGCATGTATATCATGGCTTTTGAAAGAATTACAGGATGGGTCTTTATTTGTTAATCTTAGTTGTTGTTGTTGTTGTTTTCTGAGCATCTGTATTTTGAATAATTATGTTCTTGCAATGTCGTTTACATGTCGTTTTTGTTCTTGTTTTTCTTTCCTTCGTTTCGTGTTAATCTTGTTTTTATTTTAGAAAAGTCTGCAGTTGTGTGCGAACCAGC
>NC_134883.1:12540309-12545309 GCF_041734735.1 Babylonia areolata
CAGGAGCGAAAGAAGGCCTCAGAAAAAAAAGAAGGACGAACAAAGGGAAAAAACAGGTCGAATATATTTGTTCCAGATACAAATAGCACCCATCCACAACGCGTATACATGTCAGGGCGACTGGCGCCGGCAGCACGTCACACGAATGACTCACTCGCCGACCTATCATTTCCCTCTCCTTTGACAACAGAGAAATGCTATAGATCGACCAGAGGAGGAGCAACACGGGTGTTTGCAACGTGTGCATGGTGTGGCGTTTGTGTGGCTTGTGCTCGTTGTCATTGCTGTTGGAGTAGTACCCCCGAAAAAGGAAGTATGGCTGCCTACATGGCGGGGTAAAAACGGTCATACACGTAAAAGCACACTCGTATAATGTACATACGAGTGAACGTGTGAGTTACAGCCCACGAACGCAGAAGAAGAAGAAGTTGTAGTAGTGACTTACGTTCAGTGACGTTGTGAATCAATGGTAACGTGTCCGCCGCATAGGAAGCCAGAGAATCTGAGCGCACTGGATCGATTATCAGAATTTTCTCTCCCCCCCCCCCCCCCACGCCCCCACCCCCACCCCCACCCCTTCCCCCTCTCTCCTCCGCTAGACCTTGGGTGGTAGTGTGGTCTGGATGCTAGTCATTAGGATGAGACGAGAAACGGAGGTCTCGTGAAAAGCATGAAAGAGCCCACGGCAAAATAGTCATGTAGAAGAATCCGCTTTGACAGGAAAAAGAATACATTTGCAGGCAGGAAAGACAAAATACTAAATGGGTAGCGCGCGAGGCGTTCTTCCGAGAGAGAGCATTCTGGATTTCACACAGAGAAATCTATTGTGACAAAGAGTGATTACAACACAATGCAATGCAATTCCATGCAACACAATACAATACAATGCAATAAAATACAATACAATACACCAATTTCATATTGAAAGTTTATTCTACCTTTGTTGTCCATTCAAAAGCAATAAATCTATGTATTTCTATACTTCATTCAACATTCAAAACTATTCTCGTTTTAAGGAAAATCATGCCTGCAATGTTTTATGTGTATGGATAGATCTGCGTGTGACAGAGAGAGAGAGAGACAGACAGACAGACAGACAGACAGACAGACAGAGACATAGACACAGAGAGAGACAGAGACAGAGAGACAGAGGGAATAACGGATTAGTTGGAGGACGGACAATATTATGATCGATTCACCTATTCATTCTTTGGCTAATTGGTGGTATCATTCATTCATTCGTTCATTCATCTGCACCAGTCCGTTCACTGAATTACGCGTTTTGTTCTTAGCTACGTGAGGTGAAATATTATTTACTTGGACCGATCACTCTCTCTCTCTCTCTCTCTCTCTCTCTCTCTCTCTCTCACACACACACACACACACACACTCACTCTCTCTCTCTCTCTCTCACACACACACACTCTCTCTCTCTCACACACACACACACTCTCTCTCTCACACACACACACACACACACACACACACACACACACACATATATATATATATATATATATATATATATATATATATATATATATATATATATATATATATGCATTTTGTTGTTATTGTTGCTCTTCATCTGCTTGTTTCTTCTCTCTCTCTCTCTCTCTCTCTCTCTCTCTCTCTCTCTCTCCTAGTTTTTTCATCTTTTTTTTCTTTTTTTTCCTTCTTTTTAATTTTATCTATTTATTTATTTTTCATTTTTTTAATTATTTTCATTGATGGCTTGATGTAAAAAAAGCAATTGTTGCTTATTCAATTTACCATCATGAAATAAAATCTTGACTTGACTTCACACACACACACACACACACACACACACACACACACACACACACACACACACACACACACACACATACACACACGTGTGTGTTTGTATATATATATATATATATATATATATATATATATATGTATACACTAGAGAGAGGGAGAGAGAGAGAGAGAACAATCAACATTCACGTTCGAATCTTCCAGCACCAGCTAATTCAAGTAGCCAGCTGGCGGAAATTTATCATTAAAAAAAAGAAAAGAAAAAAAAAGTCCACTGAACACGTGTAGGAAGGAGAAGAGAGAAGGATGGCATGGAGGAGAGAAGAGGACTAAGGGCAGGAGGAGGAGGAGGAGGAGGAGGGGGAGGGGGTGAAGAGCTGGAGAAATTGATCCCTCTTGGCAACATCACGCGGTTCATCATGATGAGCCTGGGCCAGCCATTCACTCATACCCCAAATGCTCCCCCCCCCTCCTCCCCCTCCCTCCATCCCTCCTCCAACACCTCGTCCCCAACAGCATCATGTGGTGGGCACGTGATCCGTGACGTCAGTTCCTGGCCGGCTTATGATCAAGGGAATGAAGGAGGGGGGCTGGGGGTATGGAGGGGGTGAGGGTGGGGGTAGGAGGGGACGTACTTGTACGCCCCCACCACTCGGACAGCAGCAATCAGCGGAATGAACGTCAGGCCGGAGTGGGTGTGTGGGGGTGGAGGGAAAAGTCCTACCACCAGAGAGAGTAGCTATCTACCTGTCAGGATTTGGCAAGAGGGAAGAGTGGGGGGATGGGGAGTGGGGGGGGGGGAGGAGATAAGTAGAGGTGGGGGTGATGGGGGCGGGGTAATGTTGACACTTGTCACTTGTTATTGTTGTTGTTGTTATTGTGGTGGGGGGGGGGGGGGGGCGTTCATGTGTGCATGTATGGTTGCAACTGGCAGAACCTCTGGAACCCGAACGATTCTGTAGAGCCACGAAGTAACAGCTCTGTATGTGGTGAAATGGTTTATACAAACAAAAAAATCCTCTCCGTACTGAACTCTCCTTCCTCACCTTCTACCCTCCTCTCTCTCTCTCTCTCTCTCTCTCTCTCTCTCTCTCTCTCTCTCTCTCTCTCTCTCTCTCTCGCACACACACACACACTCTCTCTCTCTCACTCTCTCTCTCTCTGTCTCTCCCTCTCTCTCTTCATCTCTTTCTCTGTATGTCTGTCTCTCTCTCTCAGTATATTTAATGCAATATAAGTCGAGGCCCAACTACTTTCGTTCCTCCTCTGTTTTTCCTGAATGGGCAAAGGCCAGGGTAAATAATAATACACCAGTGAACTCAATGAACGTAAACTCAATGAACGTAACCAGTGCAACTGTTGACTTAGTTTGAAACTGTATGTTCTGTTAGACAGTATTGTTCCTGTTTGTCTCTTTATCGTTCACGTTAAAAGCTAATGCTTGTTGTTCATTTTGAAAGGGTTATATTTGATGAAAGTTGGCACAGCCATTTCTGATCTCTCTCTCCCTCTATCTCCCTCTCTCTGTCTCTGTCTGTCTGTCTCATTCTCCCTCCCTCTATCTCTTTGTCTCTCTTATTCTGTCTTGTCTCTCTTATTCTGTCTGTCTCTGTCTCTCCCTCCCTCCCCCCCCCCCCCCCTCTCTCTCTCTAAGCGCTGTCAGCCACTGTATTTTCTATTAAAGACGTTCACCTGGCAGACATGGCCAAAAGCTTTACGCAAGGAAAATATCTAAGCCGAAGCGACAGTCCATTTAAAACTAAAGGAACCAAACCAGGCTGAAACCGCATTCATTTTCCAGCATCACATCAGACACAACCGCACTGAGCAAGAACAATACACACCAATCATGATTCAGTTATGCCTTATGATTAGGTCGTAACGGAACGATGAGATGCGAATAATTCCAGTCGATACGATCTTGTGTAACCTTTTTGTCCCAGACAGATCGTCCATTCACCCCACCCGCACCCCATTCTTTTTTTGTAAAAGGCTGTGGAGGGTATGGATGGATGCAAAGATGCGCAGAATAAGGATCTGCACCTTTTGCCTAAATGCCAGCTTATTAACGGGGAAAATGCTAGCTGGGATTTGGGGGGGACTCGAATAGGGGAAAGGTGACAAGAATATGAACTAGATAAGAACTCCACATGTTGTATGTTTATACGTAGTTTGCATGTGTGTCGATAACTCGGGTCCCAGTCGCTAGCTATACACTGCGAGCACAGTTGTGGCAGAAGGTGGAGATACCAGAGTTGGGGAGGGGGTGCGGGGGGCGGGGATTGACCATTCCTGCCAGAAGCAGCCCTAAAATATTGCTGAGTTGGCAAGGTTGGCCGATGTCTCAAAGGTGACAACTGAACTGAGAGCATAATTATAACGCTTCCTTTCTTTTGTCAGAGATGAAGTTCAGTCCGGGCTGGGTAGGTCGTATTGTTATTGTTGATGTTGTCATGCGGGTGTTATTGATGAACGGATTTCGATTGAAAATATTATAATAATAATAATAATAAATAATAATAATAATAATACATAGTTTTTCTATGGCGCGATATCCAGCACCAATGCTGCTCAAAGCGCCTTACATCATCCAGTAGACTATAAACATGCCTTTAAAAAAATGTTCTTCACAGGAAACAGATTCGGTGTGACCAGGGTATGAGTGTGAAACAAGAAAGCACAGAGAGAGAGAGAGAGAGAGAGAGAGAGAGAGAGTGAGTGAGTGAGTGTGTGTGTGTGTGGGTGTGTGAAAAGATTGAGATACAGAGCAATAATGAAAATGCATTGATGTTTTTGTCATTGTATATCTATGCATATGTGTGTGTGTGTGTGTGTGTGTGTGTGTGTGTGTGTGTGTGTGTGTGACTTTTTTGTTTATGGTTGATTTTTACGTGTGGTAATGTGCAAAAGTGTCTGTGCATGTGTCCCCCCCCCCACCCCCACCCCCGCCCCCTCACCTCCACACATGACTAAAAACAAAGTGGTTCTGTCATTGTTAACCGTTTACATGTGAATGTTCATCAGATACGAGCACCAGTAGTCTGTGGCAGACATGAAAGCATCCAATGCAATGCAATACCTACGTCACGGTAGCAAAACAGTCCAGTAAATATTTCGTTTTTCTATTCAGGTACAAATCAGTTTTACATTTTCTTAACTTCAGATCACATACATGCTATGACACGTAACGTTGTCGATGAATATCTTGGTGTTGA
>NC_134883.1:12550309-12577809 GCF_041734735.1 Babylonia areolata
GACGAATTCACGAGGGGTACTCCGTGTCAATGGGGGTGGGGGTGGGAAATGGGGGGCAGTCGGGGAACGGGTGGCGGGGGAGGGGGGGGGGGCGAAGGCTCCGTGTCCGGGATGGTGGGTTGGTGCCTGGCGGTCTCCTTTCCTGGGGAAGAAGGAAGAGGAGGGAGGAGGAAAAAGAAAAGAGCCCCTCCTCCTTCCTACCACCTTCCACCTCCCTCAGTCTTGGGTCTGAGACACAACGGTTACTGTCGTCAGGGAGGTGGATGGGTAGGGGTGTAGGGGTGGCATGGGGTTGGGGGTAGGGGGACAGGGGGTTGTTGTGTAGGGCTTAGCATGCGTTCCATGTTGGAAGCCCCGAGTGGAGCTTTGTTTTCCTTTCATTTCTTTGAGGACACCGTTAGACTCCAAGTGGTGCTCTTGATACTTTCTTTTCCCTTGAATGAGACGATTGACTAAGGTGCTTGTTTTGCACAAGCTCTGGGCACAGCTAAGTGTACTTCTATGTTAGAGAAGAAGAAGAAGAAGTAGAAGAAGAATAGGGGGATGGGGTGGTGGAAGAAGAAGGGAGAAGAAGTTGTTTATTCATACAGCGCCTAATCAAATAATTTTGCTCTAAGCGCTTTACAATTACAATAGTTCTAATTCAAACAACGACAAAAAAGAACACGTATATAATCCATCAAAAAAGGACAGAAAATGGATGAAGGAATAAAAAGACATATTCGGGGAGAAAAGACAGAAAGAAAGGGAAAAAAAAACTTTAAAAGATCTCTGGTATTTGTCCTTGCACAGAAGCTACAAGTCTACAATAAAGCAGCTGAATAATGTTATTATATATATATATATATATATATATATATATATATATATAAACCAGCGTTGTCTGAAAACTTAAGTATCATGAATGATAGAATAGGATATATTATTACAATACATAAATACAGTACAGTACATTCCAATACACTACGATACAGTACGATAAAGTACAGCTGGTACAATCACCTACAGTCAAAAACAGTGTCCAGCAACGAACGATTTCACAACGATGCCAATAGTTTTAAAAAAAATCAATGCTTTTCATTAATATACTGGTTTATATTGTGGTATTCATCACAAGAGAAAATTCACAGTTTGTGGTATGTGTTTGATAAGAACAGCATCGCACACAAGGGTGCCATTACTGTGGGGGTGGGGGAGGGAGTGGGGGGGGGGGGACGGGCGTGTGTTAGAGGGCAGTCAAGTGAAAAGCAAATTACTGTTCATGATCCAGCTCACGTACCATTGACCATTTTCACGCCTTTGCATTCACGTGTAGGTAGGTAGCTAGCTTCTTGTCAGAACGATATCAAGTAGTTGTGCCTTTTATCACACTGAATAGAGAGATTCAGTAAGTTTGAAACAACACGGGGAGTAATTACAGATGTATCCAAAAGGTCAGCGGTGAATAAATAGATCGTCATGTCATTGATCCACAGCCTGGGTGACCTTTCTTCCCTCCCCTTTCTTCGCCTTTACCGTGTCTTCGTCTGGTTTCCAAACAATGCTGTTGGAATAGATTTTGTCCATTGTTGTTGTTGTGGTTATTGGTGCTGTCGTTTTTGCTGTTCAGTGTTGCTATTGTTGTTGTTTCTTTGTTGCTTGGTCTTGTTGTTGTTGTTATGCAGCGTAAACAGTGGTAAGTGATGCATGTGTATGCTTTTAAAAGGAATGACTATGAGAAGCTAGTTTAAATAACGAATTTTGTCGTTCGTTGTTTTCTTGTTTTTTTGTTTTGTTTTGTTTTGTTTTTTTAGTTCATTCAAGCATTTACTTTGCTGGTTAGCGTGCAGGCTGACAATACAGATCTCTTTATCGCAGTAACTCATTCCTGTCATACCCTTTCGGGACGTCCATTTAATTTTTTTAAAGGATTAGATTACAATCTTTTTCAATGGAATATGTGTTTCTGTCACTCTCTCTCTGTGTGGCTTTGTCTGTGTGTGTGTGTGTGTGTCTGTGTCTGTCTTCTCTGTGTCTGTCTGTCTGTCTGTCTGTCTGTCTGTGTGTGTCTGTGTGCGTGTGTGTCTGTGTGCGTGTGTGCGTAGAGGAAGACATATTCCTGTGAATGTGGTTCAAAGCACATAACAATTTACTTGTATTTTGTTAATTCATGTGCGGATCTGTTTTCACTGTTTCAGGTCTATTGAATTTTCACCGGAATATTTGAATTTTTGCTTTTCAGGTCTATTGATACTATTATCTGTTCAAAAAAGAAAGGTTTTTATTCGGGCGCCTGTTACCCTGTCCCGCCCACACACACACACACACACACACACACACACACACACACACACACACACACACACACACACACACACACACACACACACACACACACACACACACACACGATATCACAGGACATTGAACTCTCCATTCTATTGTAACCAACATAAAACCTCTTCAGCTCGGTTCAAATTGCCGTGCACAGCAAACTACGAAAATTTCACTCTTTTTTTTTTCAATATACTTCATTTGCCACGCGTCCTGACCACTACGTGAGTGACCCACATTGTGAAGGACAGAAGGCCCCTGAATGGCGATTATGAATAATGATGGATCGTTAATAATTCGCGGCTCAATGGATCGCAAGGTAGGGTTTCCAGCAGGTTTTAGGGTCCGAGGCTAAAGAGCCGTGTGCGGCCATTAGTTTTCTCTGTCTCTGCCTCTCTGTCTCTATCTCTGTCTCTCTCTGTTTCTGTCTGTCTGTCTGTCTGTCTGTCTCTCTCTCTCTCTCTCTCTCTCTTATTATCTCTGACTCTCGTTCTCTTTCTGTCTGTTTCTCTCTCTCTCTCTCTCTCTCTCTCTCTCTCTCTCTCTCTCTTTCTATGTCTCTGTCTCTTTCTATGTCCCTGTCTGTCTGTCTGTCTCTTTCTCTCTGCCCCCCCCCTCTCTCTTTCTTTCATACTGTGTGTGTCTCTGTCTGTCCCTCTCTCTGTCTCTGTCTCTCTCTGTCTGTCTCTCTCTCTGTCTCTCCCTGTATTTCTGTCTTTCTGTGTGTCTGTCTCTGTCTGTCTCTGTCTCTGTCTCAGTCTCTCTCTGTGTGTGTGTGTGTGTGTGTGTGTGTGTGTGTGTGTGTGTGTGTGTGTGTGTGGAAGCGCTGAGCGGGCCGGGGATGGGGCCAGCATCATCGATTTATCGAACAGGGCTCCTGGCTTGTGGAGATGTGCATGAATGAACGACCGTCTCATCTCGCTGTGTGCTGTGTGGGACGGGTGGATAAGGTTGTCGTGACTTTCTCTCTGTTTCTGTCCATGTCTCTGTCTCTGACTCTCTCTCTCTCTCTCTCTCTCTCTCTCTCTCTCTCTCTCTCTGTGTGTCTCTGTGTGTCTCTCTCTATGTCTGTCTCTCTCTCTCTCTCTCTCTCTCTCTCTGTCTCTGTCTGTCTCTGTCTATGTCTGTCTCTGTCTCTGTCGCTCTCTCTCTCTGTAACTCTCTGTCTGTCTGTCTGTCTGTCTGTCTCTGTCTGTCTGTCTGTCTGTCTGTCTCTCTCTCTCTCTCTCTCTCTCTCTCTCTCTCTCTCCGCCATCCGTTATGGAGTAAAAATATTGTTTTGTACATTTTCTGTAATCAGATGTATCCACCATCGTGTGTCCACCATCCCCCTTGAAAGGAACTGAAGTCTAGGGTGGAGTGTGGTGTATGGTTTATTCATGGTTTCAAATTTCTGTTATTCAGACTATAGCAACAACTACATCAGTTGCTAGCAATAACAAAAACACTGAGAATAACAAACATCATCATCATCGTCCTCATCATCATCATCAGCAGCAGCAGCAGCAGCAGCATTACATTCACTGTTTACTTTTAAAACGGTTGTAAATAATTTGAGGGTAGTACAGTTTTGTTTCAATGAAAATTCGAAAGAAGAAATCAAGGAAACGGAAAAGACCAAATAAACACACACAAAAACCAACCAAAACCAACACAGCAATGCGAAACAGTATTAACTCTCTCCATACGAACGGCGAAAGAGACGACATTAACAGCGTTTCACCCCAATGATCACCATCAAAATATTACAAGGGGAAGGCTCTTATACTGAAGACGTGGATGTTGACAAAGAATACCACAATTCTGACGACGGAAGCTAAAGGTTGGGTCATTCAGACACCCACTGGACATCCGAGGGGTCTGTGTAGAGGAGAAGAGAGGACTGGCCGTACTGAGTGAGTTAATGATGGGTGTGCATGATAAGTTGAGGTTTATTTCCAGCCACACACAGACATACAGAATAATTATGTCAGTAATACCGTACAGTTGCAGTTCACGGATAATAGAACAATACTCATCAGTTTTCAGTTTCAGTTTCAGTAGCTCAAGGAGGCGTCACTGCATTCGGACAAATCCATATATGCTACACCACATCTGCCAAGCAGATGCCTGACCAGCAGCGTAACCCAACACGCTTAGTCAGGCCTTGAGAAAAAAAAGTAAATAAATAATAGATAAATACATTTTTTTTTAAAACTACTACTAATAATAATAATAATATGTATAAGGCGCAAAAACTTGATGAAGTCAACTATAAGAGTACAAAAAAATAATAAAAAATAAAATAAAAGAAATAAAATCAGAACCATTTGAAAGCTGAATCTTCGTAAACTTTACAGGAAAAGATTGACGAGTCATGTGTGGAAGGATGATCGAATATACGTTTTATGATTCATCCAGTTCGCTAAAGTGGCGGTATCAAAATTTTTGTATGCTTCAAATGACCTTTTATCATATCATTTATTGCTCCAATTCTCTTTTATTTAAACATGCTTGTATTCACAGTGATGTGTTTCAACACACGCACAGTGTATGAAGTCGTGTTTGCTTCAACTCACTTTTATCTATGATACCTCCTGGTTGTTTTCATCGAGTTTGAGACGAAATCGTATCATTGTTTACGTTCTGATTGTAACTATAGCTCGTCCCCGTTCTTTCTGCGCTGCAAGACTGGGATCAATGCACAAAAAATAAACAGGATATTTAGTAGACTCCAAGAGGCCAGGATCGATTATAAGTTTGAAAGCGTTCCTTGTAATGGGGGTGGGGAGGTGGGGAGTAAATGTCAAAAAACAGGAAACAGCTGGGACTCATACAAAGAACCACAAACGCTTACTGGGCGGAATTTCTATGTGTGTGTGTGTGTGTGTGTGTGTGTGTGTGTGTGCATCCATCACGATAATTGCCAAGGGCTGGTGCCGTGGATGATCCGACGAGTGTTTGCATAAGCGTGGGTTGGGCGTATTGTGCAGAACCTTGACATTCACTGGGGGTCCGGGTAGCCTTGTGGCAGTCTCTCCCACTGACGTCACAGTTTGCAGACATGATTTATCGTCGGGATCTCTGATCTGCGCTCTGTCAGAGCAAAGACACCAGTACCTCATAGAGGGTTGTTAGTGTCTATGGGCCAGAGCCACTGTGAGGTTCTGAGACTGTTGTTGTTGTTGTTGTTATTGTTTTGGCGTTGTTGTTTTCATTTGGTGGGCTTCCGTTTGGTGAATTTTCAATGATTTTGTTTTGTTTTGTTTTTTGCTGGGTTTTTTTGTGTGTTTTTTGTTGTTGTTGTTGTTGTTTTCGGATCTCTCTATCTTTGAACTCACCGGACAAACTCAGTGTCTTATCCGTCAAAATGGAATGATTTTCTCTGCAGTCACATGTTATATAGTGTGAAAGAAAACGTTCTAACACTCACAATTATTGACATTCTTTTTGTTTACTGTTCGCTAAATACTGTATACACAGTGGTGAAATGAGTACTATTATTCATCGGTTGTACACGTTTATTGTCCATTAAAATTGGTATATGATATAGAACAGTATATTGCAGTGGGTATGGTAACAGCAGGCAATTCCAGCAGAACTGACAATTGTACTTGATTTTTGAGTAATATGAACGCCAGTACATTTACGGACAGTATATATATATATATATATCTTCTCCGGCGTCTTTCTAGTGATTTGTTGCGGGTCTCTTTCATTTTTGAAATTAATTTTTGCCATTGCTATCACTATTATTCTACGAACTATCGCACAGACTCATGCGTCAAATCCCCATGATGAAAGTAGATGACACATAATATTCACGCGCTTTTAAACAAATGGTTTGAATTCTGTGTAGTTCGTGTACAGACACGGATGCGCCTGTTTCTCTTTTACACACACGCAGGCACGCACGCAAGCACACACACACACACACACACACACACACACACACACACACACACACACACACACACACACACACACACACACATACACACACACACACACACAAACACAGAGAGAGAGAGAGAGAGAGAGAGAGAGAGAGAGAGAGGCAATCGCACCCAGTAAATGACAGCTGCAGAGAAAAAAGCTAAATCTCTGCACATTATGTTATCAGCCGTTCGTTCATCGTTTTCAAACCCCAATGTGTTGATTAAAAAAAAAACAAAAAAATTCGATTTCATATATGTTGATGTTCCCCTGATATTCTTTTCCTTATAGTTTTCTTATTTTGTGAATGTATACTCACGGGGTTCTGATAGATAAAGAACTGGCGTAGAATACAAGGTTGTAGGAATCATGATGATATGGAGGATTGTCCGGAATGGTGGTGGTGCCATTTTTCCCTGCTTTCTCACCGGACAGAGCAACGCTTAGGACTCTCTCTGTCTCTGTGTCTGTCTCTGTCTGTCTGTCTCTTTCTCTCTGTCATTCTGTGTCTGTGTGTGTGTGTGTGTGTGTGTGTGTGTGTGTGTGTGTGTGTGTGTGCTGTCCGTCTGTCTCTCTGTTTCTGTCTGTCGGTCTGTCTCTCTCTCACTCTCTGTGTCTCTGTATATCTCTGTCTCTCTCTCTGTGTCTCTATCTGTCTATCTGTCTGTCTGTCTGTCTGTCTCCCTCTCTCTCTCTCTCTCTTTCTCTCCCATATAATCCATCCAGATATCACCGACAGCCTTGTACATTCAAGTTGAGTTTGTTGATGTAAAACGGCAAAATGATGTGTGGAATTTGTCCATCTTCCTGCATAAAGCATTACATTTGGAGAAATTGCAAATTCATAATATGTTTTGTTATTATAAATGTTGTTTCATGTGACTGGGCTTTTTTTCTTCATGTCTATTCAAACAAATGCGACGCAATAGATGTGTACCCCTTCATAGTGGCTATGGCCAAATGAATAAATTATCCGTATCCGTATCCGTATCCCTCTCTCTCTCTCTCTCTGTGTGACTCCAGCACAACGTTCTGCCGGACCTTCCCACCAGGCGCCACCAAGACAACCGTCACTCGGGACCACACCCCACACCCCATACGCCCCCACCCCCCACAGCCCCCTACCTCCACCCCTCCTCGACCCGCAACACCCCCCACCCACCCACCATGGTTCCAAGGATGACGTCACATCTTGCATAATGGCGACACTGCTGGGAGTGCAGGGGAGGAGAGAGAGAGGAGAGGTCAGAGTTTGGGCGGCTTCACTGATGACATGTGTGACCCTCCAGACCGGGGCCGGGCGCTGGGAAAGTACGGGGAAGGTCAGAGGACCCATTAACACTTGTCGCCTTTTAGGGGACTTTACTCCAGGGAGTCATCAGTATCAATGTCCACCCCCAACGCTCACGCCCTCCCTTCCTCCCTCCCTCCGGCCCCCGCCCACCCCCTCACCCCCTCACCCCCACCCCCACCCCCCCACACACACACACCTACAGCATCGCTCCCATCTAGGCTGGCTGGGTAGCTCGCTACTATCAGACGCTTTCTTTGTCCAGCAAAAACAGAAAACAAATAAATAAATGAAAAAACCGCTCTTTTTTTTTTCTTTCTTTCTTTATTTATTTACTTGCTGCCCCATCATCTGCACCGTTTCAGTGACATTGTTCCCACCCCGCTCATTCCGAGTCCCCCAAACACAGCCACGCCTGTCACACTCCCAGCGTCGGCAGTCCGCAGGGAGCCATCAATATTAGGTCGTCAGGAGGCCACACACCAGAGGAGACCCTGCACTGCTGCTGAGTCACTTCGGTGGTGTTCAGTGGTGCCTGTTCTGATTTAACGTACTTGGGACACCCCCTACTAAGCCCCCTACTAACGACAATAATGGCTTAGTCGTGGAGCCAGAGTGAGCATCCCCCTCCCCCCACCCCCAAAGGGGAGACCGCCACCACGTCCCTCCAACAACAGCTCTCTATGAATCTGCCGACACTGAAGACATTGAAAGGACTCACCCCAAGCACGGAAGTGGAGGGGTATCGAAACTGAGGTCACCATGACAGTAGGGGATGAAAGGCCACAGACTTTGGGACATTTTTGTTTATATTGGTAAATGTGAAGAAGGAGGAGGAGGATGACGTTGATGATGACGATGTTGCTATGGAGGTCCATTTTGATTTGGGACTTCGTGACAAGGCTGTACTCTACACTTCCTATCAAAATGATATCCCGGCGTCAACCAGGCCCGAGAGATACAGACACTTGCAGTGTTGGTCAGGTAATTAGAGCAACACACCCAAAGACGCATCCTTGAAGTGGATGACACTCGACTGTGTGGTCTTAGTCTCACCATTTAAGCCCATAGCACACTCAACTTTGGGTAGGAGCCGGCCGCAGGCCGTAAAATCCCACCTCCGCTGGGATTCGAACCTGCGTCCTACCAGCCGTCAGTCCGCGACGCTAACCATTTCGCCACGGCGGCTGGTAACTAAACAACTTTAATATGAAGAATGGTCTGAAGCGCGCCAGATTTGCTTGGAAATACTTACTGCGTCTGAGGAAGGCGCGAGATCACAGACTAACAACAACAACCACATCAACGAAAATGAAGGGAAATATATCAGAAAAAGCAACAACAACACACCAAGAACTCTTGAATGTGATAGACGATGATATCGTAAAGCTATCACGGCTCTTGTGTAAGGTGATTGTGGTGTTGGTGTTGGTGGGGAAGAGGGGGAGGGGGGGGACATTCAGGAGTTTGCGAGACGTAGGTGACGATTGTGGAAGTGCAAATTTCCCTTCCGAGGGAGAATAACTGTTGGGGTCCATTGACCACTCTGAAGTGGAGAGGTTCATTTGTTATGACTTACATGACACCGAAGCCCCACTCTTGGATGAGATTCTCATGTCAGTGGACGAGTGGGTGAAGGGCGGCGGAGGTGTGGGAGTGTATGTGTGTGGGGCCCGGGGGCGGGAGGGGTGGGGGGGGGTATATATGTTTTGTGACTGTGTGTGCGTATGACACTATATTTGACTGTGTGTGTATGTGGGGGCGTGGGGATCGGATGGCAACGATTTAGCCATACCACAATTTCAATCAATTAATCCACATCATTTAACCACATAATTAGTTAGTGGGTCAGCCAAGTGGTCAATCAGTCCGACAGTCACGTAAAGTTGTTGAGTATTCAGATGTTTGTCTTTTGTTTTTGTTGTTGTTGTTGTTGGTGGTGGTGGTGGTGGTGTTTTGGGGTTTTTTTGTGTGTTTTTGTTTGTTTTGTTTTGTTTTTGTTTGTTTTTTGTTTTGTTCTTGTTGTTTTTGTTTTCTCAAGGCCTGACTAAGCGCGTTGGGTTACGCTGCTGGTCAGGCATCTGCTTGGCAGATGTGGTGTAGCGTATATGGATTTGACCGAACGCAGTGACGCTTCCTTGAGCTACTGATACTGATACTGGTTGTTTGGTTGGTTGGTTGGATGGTTAGTTGGTTGGCTAATTGACGAATTGTGTACCATTTGTCACATGGTTTCACATATTAAGCGGATCCATGCCCTTCAACAAAAGTAGTGCATAATGCACAGAAGTGTCAGCACTCATCAATATCATTTTAAAAGAAACTGAAAACGTTGCCAGTGTGTCGATGGTTTCGAGCAATGTCCTACAAAAAACCAGGAGGTGTTGAGGTGTGGAAAACAGGATAGAACATAAAAATAGCATGCAGGTAGGATCGAAAGCGGTTGAAGGCCTTGAGCACTTGTGAACATAATGCTGATTAATCGGATATACACCCAAAGACACACCACAACCTGCTGCAAGATTTCATCGATTCTATCATCGCTGACGAGAATTAGACATTGTCATCGTGATATTGCGTCTTTCATTATGGAATATCATTTGTCTCAAAAGATATACCATGTATATGTATTCGTTCAGATGTATTGACAATAGAATGTTATTTGTCTCAAGAGATGTATTGTGTACATATCTTCGATCAAAGTGTATGAAAATCAGGCTTCAGTCCGAAATTATCATCATTCACGACCAAGACTCTAATATAAAACAAAGCGTTCACTCGTCTCAGAGAATGTTTTCACTGGAGAAGATATTTAATTTTGTTATGATATGCTTTGTTTCAGAAATGGATTTACTGCAGTGTAATGTGATCATTAACTCATGATTCTCTGTACCTGATATGTATCGTATTGATGTGTACACTTTTAAAAAAATATTTGTCTGCGTCTCTGTCTGTCTGTCTGTCTGTCTTTCTGTATCTTTGTCTCAATCTATCTTCCCTATCGTTCTGTCTCTATCTCACTGTGTGTGTGTGTGTGTGCGTGCTTGCGTGCGTGCATGTGCGTGCGTACGTGTGTGTGTGTGTGTGTGTGTGTGTGTGTGTTGCCTCCACGCGGCTGTATTTTTGTCTTGCTCCCTTTCCTCTCTTCCCTTGTTTCTATGCACGTACTGATGTCTGGGGCGTCGTTCAGTTATAAATAGCGCCTTGGCCTTTCGGAAGTTCGGCGATAGAATCTCTCTCTCTCTCTCTCTCTCTCTCTCTCTCTCTCTCTCTCTCTCTCTCTCTCTCTCTGTGTGTGTGTGTGTGTGTGTGTGTGTGTGTCTGTCTGTCTGTCTGTCTGTCTGTCTCTCTCTGTATTATTATTATCGCTGTCCTATCTTCTGTCTCTTTATTTGTTGTTTGTTTGTTATTGTTTGATTTTCCATCTCTCTGCTGTGTTTGTTTGTTTTTCTTTTTTTCTTTTTTTGGTTGGTTGGTTTTGTTTTGTTTTGTTTCCATATCTGCCTTCCTTGTCAATTCACCTGCATTTATTCGAAAGCATCCTTTAGTGATTCTTCCTTGGAAGACCCAGACAGTGTATTGGGCGTTGACGCCCTTTCTGCAGTCTGGCTTTCCAGCATGGCCATTTTTGGGTTGATCAGTTAACTTGTCCTTTATGGCCTGTTCACAGACAAGCTGGTCTTTTAGGATCTAAATGAATTCAGGTAAAATATGATGAAGTATATTTGTCCATACCGATTTCAGTTAACATATGAGTGAACTTTGATTGTGAAAAGGGTGGCGGAGAAAAAGAAAGAATGAATAAAAGGAAAACAAAGGGGACGGGGGGTGGGGGTGGGTGGGGGGGAGACAGAAGTGGAGGTCAGAAACACACACGCACACACACACACACACACACACGCGCGCGCGCGCATGCACCACACACACATACGCGCGCGCGCGCACACACACACACACGCACACACACACGCACGCACACACACACACACACACACACACACACACACACACACACACGCCACCACCACCACCAACACCACCCACACACGGAAGGGAAAAAGGGATGTGTGTGTGTGTGTGTGTGTGTGTGTGTGTGTGTGTGTGTGTGTGTGTGTGTGTGTGTGCCTATGTCTGTGTCTGTGTCTGTATATGTGTTGCGAACGTGTGTTTGTGTGAGGGTGGGGTTTTTTTTCATAAATAAAAGGCTTCATCATAAATATCAGGATAATGTCGTAGACACACAGCTGTGCAGACAACAGCTTGCCCATCCCTGAGACCACAGTCATTCATGAAAACGACTGCACAACTCACCACCAAGTGTACATACATAACTGTGCATGGGGGGACACGGGCATATTATATTGCAGGTTTTGGATTTCCTGGCATGTTGATTTAGTATACCTGCTCGCAATCAAATTGTACGGAAGTGTCTCGAATAAAATAGATAGATAGATAGATAGATAAAGTAGTAAACACGCCATCACCAGAAGGGCGAGCAATATATGTTGTTGTTTTTTTTACTTGGTATGCGACATACTGATTAACGAAACTCTCTCTTGTCAAGCTGTAATCACTAAATCAGTCTCACGTAAAGGTATTTTTCTAATGTCACTAGCCTGGTGCAACAGCTGAGACCTTTTTTCTCTTCTTTTTTTTTCTACAGTAGGGAAAAAAAAAGAATTTATTGATCACGTTGGTGGGAGTTGTTCTGTCTGCTTGTGTTGGAATAGCTGCTGCTGTGGTGGTACGTTTCGTTAATAAGCGAGGAGAGTGTGAGTGCTCCTTCATTCATACTTTGGAGCGCTATTGAGTTGCCTTTGTGCTTACTCAAAAGGTACATGTCTCATATCAACGGTGAGATAGTGAATGAAACGAATACAGAAAAAAAGTAAAGCAAGTAAAACGAAAGAAAAGGAATCCTTCAAAGTCCATCTCCAGATGTTGTTTGTTTGGGATTTTTTTCATAACGCAAACAAAGAAATGAATAGATAGATAGATAGATAGATAGATAGATAGATAGATAAACTAGTAAACAAATGTATAAATAATGATAACTGCATGATGGAATGCATCAATACATGAATGAATGAATGAATGAATAGATAAATAGATATATAAATACATTAATGAATACGTAAATAAATGAATGAATAAATCGGTGGATACATCCCACGCATCTTTTGATCGGCCACACACGCTGTGAACTTGTCAGCCTTTGGGATGTCAGCCCCAGCCAGCAATCATGTGCCTGACAACAAAACATATACCATCACACAACCCTCATTCGGTGAGTGAATGGACAGAAGGCAGCTTACACAGGACACACACACACACACACACACACACATGTCCACATCACGTTCATTCTCTCGCAAGGCAACCCAGCCATTCATCCGTTCACCTCGAACACAATGCCTGGGCAAAGGCGAACAGCCCGCTGTCTTTTCAGTCCCTTCATTAACAGATGAAAGGCCTCTCGTAGCACTGCCTTGCCTTTGAAGCGGAATTGCCACCTGCGGGATGCAGCTCAATCGGAGAGGAAGAGAGCGGGGAGATAGCAGAACGACTTATCGATTTCCCGGGGGGCTAAAGATAGATGACAACATGGAGGAACTTCCACGCTACGGGAACTATATTGTTGCTTGAAGCCCGCCGGTTTCTTAGGGGGCCGCTGCTTGCTTGGCTTGGCTTTTGTGTTTTGCTTCGTTCTGGCAGCGGCCGAAGCTGTCTTTTGTGTGCTCTGGGTTATTACTCGTTCCGTTTTTATTTTTCTACTTCTTCTTCTTCTTCTTCTTCTTCCTGCAATGTCCATCAGCCGTTAGTCCGGCTATTATTGACATGTGGGAGGTGCGCAGCGTGGAGAGGGAGAGAGAAAAGAGGATGAAAATAGAAAAAAAAAGGAAAAGAATTTTGGCTGTAACGGTTAAGGCGCAGCTGCATGCGGAACTGCACTCAGGCCTTCAGGCCCAAGGGCCTGAAGCTGCAGGCCCGCAAATCGCCACTCCACCGGAGTGAATATACAGAACAGGTAGAACGGGCAACAAACACATAATACGGATTTCGTTTTCTTCAGCTGCATTACATAAACGGCATGAAATATTAATATAACTTTTACGCTTGTGTCTGAAACGATGACAGGCAATATCCGAAACGCCAAACCTGAGTTTAGATAATGCACTTCTAACATATCGGTTCATATCACTCGCCTGTTCTGACTCGTGTGCTGTCTTTCTTTGAGAGTCTGTCTATTTTGTTGTATATCTAGTTGGTGATGGTGGGATTCCCGTAGAGAGAGGGTGGAGGAGGGGGGCGGTGGATAGAGGTTGCTGCGGATGTGAGTAACTGGGAACGGTATAAATAGGTTTCATTAATTCTGCGTTGGGGGACTTGAAAATATCGCTGTATCCACAACAGCTGAAGGAAACTGAATATTTGATACGCACACATTCACACGAATGGCAAGCCTTCATTCACACATGCGTGTGTGCGTGCATACTCAACGCAGACACACATAATTTGGCTATACTGTACAAACACAGACTTGCGCATGACATGCGCACACAGCGAAAGAGAGAGAGAAAGAGAGAGGGAGAGAAAGAGACACAGAGAGGGAGAGAGAGAGAGACCAGATATGAGAATCATTATGTTGACTTGTGGTGATGGCTTAAGACAGTTGCTATTAACAAGAAAGAAAGACATTACGCGCTTGTACATAATATGTTATATTTTTTATATGGCAGGGTGTTTTCCAGAGAACAGGTGCCCTGTGATCATCCGGAAATCAAATAGCAATCTATCTATATCAAAGTATGAAAGTACTTTTCTTTTTTTTAATGAATTTGCCCATCAGGAAACTGATATAAAACGAACTAAAGCATGATTTTTACAGGACTTTTAAAACACACTTGAAAAGTACGAACGTGAGTGGTCAACCAACACATAGAATAAGAGCAATGAAATAAAAGCCAGCACATAATTTAATCAGTGGGAAGGAAGACAGAGAGAAAGGGCAGAAACAAATAAATACAATCCTTTTACCCTTTAAAGGCACAAGCGGCGAAATTGTACTGCTGTGACGCTATATCGCTCCCAAAGATACCCCCACCCCCACCCCACCCCTCACAAAAAAAGTAGGAAAGCAACCCTCACACCAGCGAATTGGAATCAACATGCAAACATGCATGGACGAGCGATTTAGCTTCGGTAACTAACGCTAAAACAAACGCGCACACTGAAAGGTTAGGGTGACTCGCCCGTCGACAACCACAACAAGATAGTTAAAAGGAATTCTCGGGAAGAAATAATCATTCTCCACGCACGCTCGCCAATAATGATCGTTCTAATGCTGCCTGGTCAGAATGACATTGAAACCGATCGGCTTTCACGGCATGCAAGTTGTTTCTGCCTGTCAGGAACTCGGCTTTCGTTGTTGTCAGTGGATCGTGTGCTTTATAAACCTTCGCTTTATTGCTGTATACGACTGAGATTTGTTCCTCTCTCTCTCTCTCTCTCTCTCTCTCTCTCTCTATCTATCTATCTATCTATCTATCTCGATATATATATATATATATATATATATATATGTAGACATCTCTTTCTCTCTCTCGCTCTCTCTCTCATTTTTTTTTAGATATTATTTTGCTTTATATTTACAAAGAACATTAAAACAATGCAGTGCTTATGTAACGTAATCTTTGTATTAATATGCGACTTTATATCAATTCCATGTTTACCCCCTTCTAAGGGTATATGGCCTATATGAATAAAACATGTACGTCTCTCTCTCTCTCTCTCTCTCTCTCTCTCTCTCTCTCTCTCTCTCTCTCTCTCTCTCTCTCTCTCCAGTCTAATATCATCATCTTAGATGAACATACTATAAATAAATAAATCAACCGTCGCTCTCTCTCTCTCTCTCTCTCTCTCTCTCTCTCTCTCTCTATATATATATATATATATATATATATATATATATATATATGTGTGTGTGTGTGTGTGTGTGTGTGTGTGTGTGTGTGTGTGTGTGTGTGTGTGTGTGTGTGTGTGTGTGTGTGTGTGTGTGTGTGATGGAATCTCCCGTCGGTCCGACGGATGAGTAGGCATACAGGCTTATCTGTCGGTGTGTGTCCTCGTATGGGAGAAGAGGCCGATTCTGGATGCGCAGCACTTCCCACAGGTGTTGCAAGGGAAAACATCTCCAGAAGTTGAGACCTGCTTCCTTCGCTCACGCTTCTCCTTAATGGCGAGCGTTCTCTTGTTTTGAAACGTTTTTATGCCACTAGAGCACAGCATCCTCCAGCAAGAGCGGTCAAAGGCATCAGTTTCCCAGGAAGCGATGTCTATGTCACAGGCTTTGAGGTTTGTCTTCAAGGTGTCCTTGAAGCGCTTGCAGGGTCTTCCAAGTTCGCGGTGGCCTTCCTTCAGCTGGCCATACAAAAGCATTTTCGGGATCCTGCTGTCTGTCATGCGGACAACGTGTCCTGTCCAGCATAGCTGCCACTGGATCAGCAGGCTTTCGATGCTAGGCAGGCCGCTCCTCTCTAGGACCTGGAGGTTGGAGACCCTGTCTTGCCACTTTATGCCGATGATCTTTCGTAGGCATCTCTGGTGAAACTGCTCAAGCTGTTGAATGTGACGGCGATACGTCGTCCATGTTTCATAGCAGCACAAGGTGGTCAGCACAACAGCTGATATATATATATATATATATATATATATATATGTATGTATATATATATATATATATATATATATATATATGTATGTATGTATATATACACATACATATATACGTGTGTGTCTGTCTGTCCGTGCGTGCGAGCGCATATGTATGTCTGTTCGTGTGTGTGTTCGTATGTACGTGTTTGTCTCTCTTTCTATGTTTATCTCTGTCTCTGTCTCTGTCTCTCTCTCTCTCTCTCTCGCTCTCTCTCCTCTTCCTTCGCTCCCTCCCTCTCTCTTGTTATATTAATGATGGAGATTCTGTCCCTCTGCCTCAGAGTTTCCCCAGTGCTCTCTGGGTTCGGACTTTGATGGAACCTCACAAGTAAGTGATCAGACGACTCAAGTTTTGAAGATGAAGACATCCTCATCTTCGGAGTTTCGGGATTTTTCCCAAACCCACAGAGAACTCCTGTGCAATGTTTTTGTTGTTGTTTTTTTTCAAAGTATGAGGACCTCTGTAACTGGTATGGCAAAGTAAAAGAACCCAAAGATGAGATTTGACAAAGCAACAGAATCTCTGGGTGAAGTTAAGAACGTAAGAGAACCCATAGGCAAAGTAAGAGAAGCCCTGGATGAAATTAGGCAAAGTAAGACAAACTCATAGTCAAAGTAAGAGAAGCCCTGGATGAAATTAGGCAAAGTAAGAGAACCCATAGGCAAAGGATGAGAACCTCCGGATGAAATTAGGCAAAGTAAGAAAACCCTAGATGAAATTAGGCAAAGTAAGAGAATCCATGGATAAAATTAGGCAAAATATAAAAAAAAACTAGATGAAGTTAGGCAAAGTACGAGAACCCCTGGATGAAATCAGACACAATAAGAGAACCCCAGATAAAATTAGGCAAAGTAAGAGAACCCCCGGATAAAATTAGGCAAAGTAAGAGAACCCCTGGATGAAATCAGACAAAGTAAGAGAACCCCTGGATAAAATCAGACAAAGTAAGAGAACCCCTGGATGAAATTAGGCAAAGTAAGAAAACCCCTGGATTAAATCAGGCAAAGTAAGAGAACCCCTGGATGAAATTAGACAAAGTAAGAAAACCCCTGGATTAAATCAAAGTACGAAAACCCCTAGATGAAATTAGGCAAAGTAGGAGAACCCCTGGATGAAATCAGGCAAAGTAAGAGAACCCCTGTATGAAATTAGGCAAAGTAAGAGAAACGCTGACAGAAATTTGCCAATGTAACAGGGCGCCTTGGCGAGATTGGGCAAAATAACAGAACCTCTGCACGAAACTTAAATAACTGACGGACCTTCTGTAATGTGATTTGGCAAAGTCGACAAACGTCAGTGATCTTAGAACGCATTTTTTCTTCTTTTTCTTCTTCTGTTTAACGTTAATGATAGTGGGAAAAGGAAGATCATAGTAGACTTTGTGGACATCTTTACTGCAGAAGAAGAAACAAGGTGGCATGACCAATTGTGCTTTCACTATTTTTCTGGCCAGTGATGTGTGTGTGTGGGGGGGGGGGGGGGTGCGTGCGTGTTTGTGTTGCTGCTGTTGTTTGTTCGTTCGTTTGTTTGTTTGTTTATCAAAAAGGGCGCTGGAATCAAAAACCAGCCACAAATACAAGAGGAAAAACATTGTAGTAGCTGACCATCCCAGTGTTGTTTCCCCAGTTTGGTTCGTGCAGGGAGCTGACAGAAGCAAATGACTGGACCCGGTCGAGCATGAGATGCAATGAACGGCTTGCCAACGCACCGATGACCTTTTCGCCCTTCGTTAAACAATGCTTTGTTCTCCTCGCCTTCTCTCTCTCTCTCTCTCTCTCTCTCTCTCTCTATATATATATATATATATATATATATATATGTCTGTCTCTCTCTCTGTCTGTCTCTCTCTAATACCCCCACACTCTCTCTCTCGCTTTCTCTCTCTAACACCATCCCACCTCCTCTCTCTCTCTCTCTCTCTCTCTCTCTCTCTCTTTCTCTCTGTTTCTGTTTCTGTTAATTGATGAATACCACGCGTACCAACCCGCACCCCAACTCCCACCCCCAGCCAAACACTCTGTTACCAACAGACAGACCAGGTCCAAAAGGAACTGAGCGGGAGAGAGGCAGAGACAGAGACACCTTGAGAGAGAGAGAGAGAGAGAGAAGCAAACATAAAGAGAGTAAGCTGACCAGGTCAGTCCGGCTAGTACGTACCCGACAAATAAAAAAAGGGTCAGTAAACACTCCGTGGAGCTGGTATGGTCTGTCAAGTGCAATCATTCATGTGCGTTGGTGGGTGATCAACTCATCTTTACCCAGACGGCCTGAGTGCGGGGAACAATTTGTGCGGGCATGTCCTTGCATCCTGCACAGGCTTGTGAGGCACGTGCTGACTTTCAGCTTTTTGGTTTGTGTTTTTGGCTGGCAAGGTTTTTCGTTGGCTCCCTCATCTACGGAAAGGACAATGCGCATGGTGAGGTGGTGAACAGTTATTCAGTGACTTTCACCGAATTCTTTCTTCCACCAATCAATGCCTTTCCCACCTCGCTGATGTACTTTGTTATTTTTTGCCATACAAGTTTCTGTTGCTTTTTTTTTCTTCTTATTGAAATGAAAATCAGTTCCAAAGAAAGGATTTCTGATTTATGGAGTCAATGTGATTCAGTTTAGTTCAGAGCCAAAACTATATCTATCGATCTGTCTGTGATATTATATATGATATATCTAGAGAGAGAGAGGGGGGGGGGAGGAGGGATTAGGACTGAAGGGTTTGTGGAATGTGTGTGTGAATATGCACAAAGAAAATAAATTGTATTCATGGTTATCGAGGTCAGCAACACCAAAAAATACAAATATCAGAATCAACATGTGTTTCAGCTGGTTTTCTTTGGTATGTGCCTTGGTATCGAAAATTCCCGAAACGTTTTTAACGTTATGAAAATTCGAACAAATTTCACAGTTTCTAACTCCGCTCAGCTTCATTATAAAAATGGTGGTTCCGTTCTCGTTACCAGAGGATAATGGAAAACACTGCTTTTTGACCTAATTACGTTTCCAAACAACACAACGCACCGTTTATTATTTGTCCGGCCAGCTCCCCTCCCCCCTTGGCGAAAAAGTAAGTCATTTGTGCCAATCTCTTCAGCCCCTCTTTGGCGAGACAGTAGGTTATTTGCGCCAATCTCTTCAGCCCCCCCCCTTGGCGAGAAAGTAGGTCATTTGTGCCAATCTCTTCACACCCCCTCCCCCTTGGCGAGAGAGTAGGTCACTTCTGCCAATCTCTTCAGCCCCTCTTTGGCGAGAGAGTAGGTCATTTGTGCCAATCTCTTCAGCCCCCCTTTAGCGAGAGAGTAGGTCATTTGTGCCAATCTCTTCAGCCCCCCTTTAGCGAGAGAGTATGTTATTTGTGCCAATCTCTTCAGCCCCCCTTGGCGAGAGAGTAGGTCATTTGCGCCAATTTCTTCAGCCCCCCTTGGCGAGAGAGTAGGTCATTTGTGCCAATCTCTTCAGCCCCCCACCCCCCCTTGGCGAGAGAGTAGGTCATTTGCGCCAATCTCTTCCCCTCACCCCCACCCCCGCCCCTTGGCGAGAGAGTAGGTCATTTGTGCCAATCTCTTCCCCTCACCCCCAACCCCCCTTGGCGAGAGAGTAGGTCATTTGCGCCAATCTCTTCCCCTCACCCCCACCCCCGCCCCTTGGCGAGAGAGTAGGTCATTTGTGCCAATCTCTTCCCCTCACCCCCACCCCCGCCCCTTGGCGAGAGAGTAGGTCATTTGTGCCAATCTCTTCCCCTCACCCCCACCCCCCCTTGGCGAGAGAGTAGGTCATTTGCGCCAATCTCTTCAGCCCCCCATGGCGAGAGAGTAGGTCATTTCTGCCAATCTCTTCCCCTCACCCCCACCCCCGCCCCTTGGCGAGAGAGTAGGTCATTTGTGCCAATCTCTTCAGCCCCCCTTTAGCGAGAGAGTAGGTCATTTGTGCCGATCCCTTCAGCCCCCCTTGGCGAGAAAGTAGGTCATTTGTGCCAGTCTCTTCAGTCCCCCTTTGGCGAGAAAGTAGGTCATTTGCGCCAATCTCTCCAGCCTCCTTGGCGAGAGAGTAGGTCATTTGTGCCAATCTCTTCAGCCCCCATTGGGCGAGAGAGTAGGTCATCTGTGCCAATCTCTTCACCCCTCTTTGGCGAGAGAGTAGGTCATTTGTGCCAATCTCTTCAGCCCCCCTTTGGCGAGAGAGTAGGTCATTTGTGCCAATCTCTTCACTCCCCTTTGGCGAGAGAGTAGGTCATTTGTGACAATCTCTTCACTCCCCTTTGGCGAGAGAGTAGGTCATTTGTGACAATCTCTTCAGCCCCCCTTTGGCGAGAGAGTAGGTCATTTGCGCCAATCTCTTCAGCCTCCTTGGCGAGAGAGTAGGTCATTTGTGACAATCTCTTCAGCCTCCTTGGCGAGAGGGTAGGTCATTTGTGACAATCTCTTCACCTCCCTTTGGCGAGAGAGTAGGTCATTTGTGACAATTTCTTCGCGGCCTTTGGGAGCCTACTGCCTGGAAGTGGCCCAAGGCTCATTTTCCTGCCTGGTCCTGTCTTTGTTTGCTTTCAAAGCAACTCGGATCTGCCGGTTCGAGGCGGAGGGAGTGGGCGGGGTGAGGGGGGTCGGGTGGGGGTGAGGGGGGGGGGGCGGGGCATCAAACGGCATTGCAAAACAGTGGAGTGGAGTGTTGGCTTATAGCGGTTACGCGTCCGCATAGGAAGTAAGAGAAACTGAGCGCAGTAGTTCGAATTCCACACTCGCTAGTATTACCCCTCCCTCCCACTTCTCTCCGAATAGACATGGAGTGGTGGTGTGGACGCTAGTCATTCGGATGAGACAATAAACCGAGGTCCAGTTTGCCGCATGCATTTAGCGCACGTGAAATAACCAACGGTAAAGAAAGAAAAATAATTTTTTAAAAAAAAGAGGAGGGAGGATCGGGGGGGCGGGAAGGGGGTGGGGCGTCCCTGGCAAAAATTATGTGAAAAAACCACTTTGATAGGAAAACAAATGCAGACAGAAAAGGGAGGGGAAAAAAGGGGTGAGGGGGAGAAAAAAAAAAGGGAGCGCCATCTCCCTGGGTAGAGCAGCCCGAATTTCACACAGAGAACTAATATGATGTGATAGAAGATTAAAAAAATAAAAAAATAAAAAAGTAATGCAAAAGGCTTTTTTTTTTATCGACTAGACCCCCTTGTGCCAAAGTTAAAAAACCTCTCCCACTTCGGACACTACCGATCTGCCGCTTTGTTCCAGAGAAGACTTGCAGCTAACTGGCGACTGTATTCATGGTGTTTTGACTGCGGGTGTCTGGAAGAATGTCTATCAGTCGATTCAACGTTTAGTACACACACACACACACACACACACACACACACACACACACACACACACACAGATATATATATATATATATATATATATATCTGATGGTTACTCCAAAGTGACCAGGTTCATGTAACATCAACACGTTGCACCCTTGTTGCTCTCGAAAAGGAGTTTGTCAGTTAACTTTCTTCTTCTGAGCGGCGTTCATTGACAGCTTTGGTACACATGTTGCTTCATGGATAGCGATAGGGATTCATGAAAATATAACATAGCTGATTGAGAAAAGGGTCGCTGTCTTCTTTGTTTTAGTATACCAATTTCTCTCTCCATTAGCCTCACGTTATTCCGTTTGGTTGCCAATATCATCGGGCTGTTAAATTTGGGTAGTTTTCAGGCAAAGCATGTATCTCTTGTTTGTGTGTGTGTTTTTGTTTGTTTTTGGTTGGTTTTTGTTTGTTTTTTCTTTGTTGTTTGCTGGGTTTTTTGTGTTTGGGGTTTTTTGTTGTTGGTTTTTTTGTTGGTTTTTTGTTTGTTGTTTTTGTTGGGTTTTTTTGTTGTTGTTTTGGGGTGGGTTTTTTTTTTGGGGGGGGGGGGGGGGTTGGGGGGGGTGCGAGTGGATTTTTACCTTTTTTTTCATTATATTTAAATCTCAATAGTGTTTTTTGTTGTTGTTTTTGACTTCCTAGTTGAAACTATGCTTGCTCACGGGGTGGCCCGTACATTTCAGTTGCTGTGTTTCTCAGTCTGTGGCATTGAAGCGTTTGCCGGGGATTGTGGAGTTGCTTGAAGTCTGTATGTCACCTGTTCTGGTCCCTGTCTCCACCTCTCTGTCCTAGCCTCTCTCTGTGTGTCTGTCTGTGTCTCTGTCTGTCTGTCTCTCTCTCTCTCTCCATTCCTCTGTCTCTATCTCTCGGTCGGTCTGTCTTTTTTCTCTCTCTTTCTTTCTTCTGCCTCTCTCTCTGTCTATCTCTCTCTCTCTCTCTCCATCCCTCTGTCTCTGTCTCTGTCTGTCTCTTTTCTCTCTGTCTCTGTCTCTCTCTCTCTCCTTTCCTCTGCCTCTGTCTCTCTGTCTCTGTCTCTCTGTCTCTGCCTCTGTCTCTGTCTCTCTGTCTCTGCCTGTCTCTCTCTCTCTCTGTCTCTCTCTCCCACCATTCTTTGATGGTTTTGTTTGTAACATGTCTGTAGCCATGAAATAAGCTTGCCGACGACAAGATATGAATATCATTTAACTCGTATTGAATCTCTTCTTCCTCTTATTCTCGATGACTCTCTCCCTCCCTCTCTCCCTCCCTCCCTTCTTCCCCCCCCCCCCCCCCCTCTCTCTCTCTCTCTCTCTCTCTCTCTCTCTCTCTCTCTCTCTCTTTAATAATTTTGTTTGTAACATCTCTTCCGTCACGAAATAGACTTTGCTGACGACAAGATATAAAACCATACAACTCATATTGAATCTCTTTTTTTTTCCTCTCAATGATGCCACCCTCTCTCTCTCCCTCTCTCTCTCTCTCTCTGCCTGACAGTCCTCTTCTGTGTGTCTCTTATTCTGTACACCCACCCCCCACCACCACCCACTTTCTTTTCTTTCTCTCTTTCCTTTTCACTATAACCTCGTTGAGATGTGTACTACATATGATGAGACCAGACCGATCATCACAAAATGGACCCAGACTACTTATAGCCGTTTTCCAGAGTCAGACGAATATGATAGTCCAGGAAGATGGCTCTCTTCTAATATTGATCTTTCAGGGTTCTAAAGGATATAGAGAATCCGTACAAACATTCTCTCTCTCTCTCTCTCTCTCTCTCTCTCTCTCTCTCTCTCTCTCTCTCTCTCTCTCTCTCTCTCTCTCTCTACATACTCTTTATCTGTCTCTCTCTGTGTGTCTTTCTGTCTCTCTGTCTATGTCTCTGTCTCTGTCTCTCTCTATTTCTTTCTTCTCTATCTCTCCCTCTCTCCCTCTCTCTCTCTCTCTCTCTCTCTCTCTCTCTCTCTCGCTCGCTCGCTCGCTTTCTTCCACGCAGCTCACGTGTGCGTGAACGTGTGTGTGTGTGTGTGTGTGTGTGTGTGTGCGGGCGTGTGCGTGTGTGTGTGTGTGTGTGTGTGTGTGTATACACACATGTGAGTGTGTGTGTGTGTGTGTGTGTGTGTGTGGACAACACACACAAATGTAGGTTGCTGTTACAAAACATTAACAAATATCAAACAACCAAAAAAACCTGTTCATTTGAAACCAAGGTGCAAAAAGGATGATGCATATACACGTACTGTTTCATCTTTGTCACTATCACGATTTCAGCCGTCACAGAAATATATAGATGAATAAAGATATAAATGTGTAAGTGACGCCATGAATGAATGCATGGATGTTTTAATATAAACTGCACTCACACGCGCGTGCGCCCCTGTGCCCGCTCTTCTCACCTTCCTCGCTCGCGCAAGAGAGAGAGAGAGAGAGAGAACGAATGAACGAACGAACGATCGAACGAACGAACGAACAGAATTCTACTTTAAAAGGGTGAAGGAGTACTTATTTACATCCAGCCCTCTGGGCAAGAATAATGATAATATTGAGAATGGGAAAAAATGTTCTTACTTTGCCCCTAGAAAATACTACTACTTTACACTTCTTAGCATTCAGCTTAAGCTTCCATTTTTCATAATACTGTCTCATTGAGGTAAGACCATTCTGCAAACCGATGGCAGTCTCTGAGAAAATCACAGTATCATCTGCATAAAGCAGAAGAAATAGTTTTAAGAAAATATTGCAATCCTGTTCACTCATGTTAATTTTCCTAGCCTCATCAACTATGTTTTCTAATCCATCTAGATCTTTTTCTAAGTGGGATTTCATGTCATTTAAAAACAATGCAAACATTAACGGAGACAGATTTTCTGCTTGTATCACCTTAACATTTGAACTAAAAAATTCTGAGAATTCATCATTGACCATAACACATGATTTAGCGTCATCATACATATTTATAATAACTTGCAATATGTTACCATTAATACCACACCTTAAAACATCAAACATCTGTTCTATGCTATAGGTGGTTGTTGGTCGTCTACAGGTGGTTATTTTTCATATTCCATACAGTGTGTGTGTGTGTGTGTGTGTGTGTGTGTGTGTGTGTGTGTGTGTGTGTGTGTGTGTGTGTGTGTGTGTGTGTGTGTGTGTTCAACTGTTCGTTCGTTCCTTATTTAATTTAACACCTGTTCACTTTGACGTGTTTGCATCTTAACTGATACAGTCCTTTTCTATGCGGATGTCCTGTGTGTCTATTCCACACTGCACACACGCTAGTTTTCACACAAAAGAAAAGAAAACAAAGTCGTAACCAGATGTAGTCGAATAGTTTTGTTCAACATATCATTTTGAAAATTTAGTTGAAATATGGATGAAACTACAGAAATTTAAAATGACTGGACTGTAACGATCTGTTCGATATCTCGTCATGGGTCAGGGCTTATTTCGGGGTCATTTCCATTTAAACGCATCATAGGCCACTTACGCTAATACGGTTACGTCATGAAGTCATAACTTATTATGTGGTTTGCTGAAATTCTCTTCTTTTTTGATGAAATGACAAAGAATATGATCGCTATAAGTTAGACGTCCTTTTCCCCCTTTTTACATTAATTACCATTTTCCTGTTTCTGTTTACATATCTTATTTCCACCTTTTATTCTCTCTCCCTCTCTCCCTCCGTCTCTCTCTCTCCTCTCTCTTTCTTTCTGTTATTTGCTTTAATTTCTTTGCCCTGAGGGCCTGATGACAAAAAAGCTTGTCCTTGCTCAGTCCACTTCCCTCGTTAAAGAAAATTCATTCATTCATACTCTCTGTATCTGTCTCTCTGTCTCTGTCTCTCTCCGCCTGTCTGTCTGTCTGTCTGTCTGTCTGTCTCTCTCTCTCTCTCTCTCTCTCTCTCTCTCTCATTTTCTCTCTCTGTCTTCTTCTTCTCCCCCTTCTTCTCTCTCTCTCTCTCTCTCTCTCTCATTTTCTCTTTGCTACCATGCTTATGCCTTCATGTAGTATTGTATTCGCATGCTATGACTTTACGTAGCATTGTGTAGCGAATGCAATGACATATGTAATGTAGTATTGTGTAGTGTGAACCCTGTTTCAGGGGGGGAGACTGGATGAAAAAAAAGCGCGCCAGTGCTGATCTACTATCCTCGAAAATAAAGAATTTGTCTTGTCTTGTTTTGTCTCTTTCTTCTCTCTCTCTTTCTGTCTACCCTCTCTCTCTCTCTCTCTCCCTCTCTCTCTCTCTCTCTCTCTCTCTCTCTCTCTCTCTCTCTCACTACTCAGCCTGTTGCTAGTGTTGGGGTTTGTTATTTTTTAATTTTTTTTGTTTTTTGGGTTGTTTTATTTTTTCGGAAATACGATATCAGCAAAGATGAATCCGTACGACCTGTCATCTTCAGGAGGTTTTACTGTGTATTCCCTGTTCCTTATGTAGCATGGAAGAGTTCATGAAAGCCTCTTTTCATGTTTTTTAATTGTTTCATTTCTTTGATGGGTTTTTTTTTTAGAATTTCTTTCTTGCTTTTTTTCCTTTCTGCCTTTCTTTTTTCAGTTTTTTAAATTATGTTTCATTTCTTTGATGTTTGTTTTTTTTAATAATTCCTTTCTTGTTTTTATTTTCCTTTTCGTCTTTCTATCCTTTCCTTCTTTTTGTCTTTCTTTCTTCAATACATTATATTACATGATTTATGATGATAATATTTTTTTTTTGTTTCGTTCTTTATTTCGTTCTTTTGTTCTTTCTTCTTTTTCTTCATTATGTTTTTGGTTGTTGTTTTTTTGTTTTTTGTTGTTGTTTTTTTTGTTGTGGTTTTTTGGGTTTTTTTTTTTTGTTTTGTTTTGTTTTTATTCTTTCACTTTTTTTTCAGTTTTTCCCTTTAGGCATTTCTTTCTTTCATGCTCCTTTGTTTCTTTCTTTCTTCTTCTTCTTCTTCTTCTTCTTCTTCTTCTTCTTCTGTCATTTATTCTTAGTTCGTGCTTGCTGGAGGCTTTCATTTTCAAATCCCGCCCTACCCCTCGACACTTATTTGCTGGGAGATTCTGTTTGGTCAGCGTCAACGTCCTGAGAGCGACAATGTGTGTGTGTGTGTGTGTGTGTGTGTGTGTGTGTGTGTGTGTGTGTGTGTGTGTGTGTGTGTGTGTGTGTGCAGGGGGAAGGGGTGGGGGTAACGAGAAACTCCGGCCTCCCAGGATTTCGATTGGAGATCGTCTGCCCCTAATGTCCTTTCTTTATTTTTTTCTTTCATTTTATTTCTTTTCTTTTCTTTTTTCTTTTTTTTTCTTAGTTTGTTTCTGTCTTTCCTTCTTTTCTTTCATTTGTTTTCTTTTTTGATTTTTTTTCCATTTCTTTGTTTCTGTGTTTCTTTTCTTTCTTTCTTTCTTTGTTCTGTCTGCTTGTTTGTCTGTCTGTCTGTCTTCTTTTTTCTTTTGTTCTTTCTTTCATTTTTATCTTTCTTTCATTCTGGTTGTTTTTTTTCTGTCTTTCTTTCTCCATTCCTTCTTCCTTCCTTTATTTCTTTCTTTCATTCATTCTGTCTGCATGTTCGTCTTTTTTCTTTTCTTTTTTCTTTTCTCTCTTTCTTTCTATTTGTTTTTTTTCTATCTGTTTGTTGTTTGTCCTTTCTTTTATTATTTCTCCCTTTTCTTTCTTTCTTTCTTTTTTTCGTTCGTTCGTTCTTTCTGTCTGCGTGTTTGTCCTTCCTTATTTCTTTCCTTCTTCTTTTTTTCTCTCTCTTCCCTTCTTTTTGTCTGTCTGCTTAGATTTGTCTTTCTGTTGCTATTTGTTGTTGTTGGTTGTTGTTATTTTTTTCGTTGTTCGCCTTTCTTTCTTCTTTCTCCCTCTCTTTCTTTTTTATTCCCTTGTCCACACAACTCTAGTTGTTTTTTTTTGGGGGGGGGGGGGGGGTTGGTTGGGTTTTTTTTGTTGTTGTTGTTGATTT
>NC_134883.1:12580309-12585309 GCF_041734735.1 Babylonia areolata
AATTTTCTTTCTTTGCATCCCTCCTACCCCCTCCACAAGTCTCGTTTGACTTCTACCTATCTTTTATTTAATTATGATTATTCTAATGCATTTGCTTATGTTGTTGGTCATGTGTAATGATTTAGTCACCGCCCCCCAACTTTATTGTTTTATGTTCAGTAAGAACCAGTGGTAGGCTGTCTAGGCATGCGCAGATCACATATCTGGTCTTTTTTCTTGTTTCTTTTTATTTTTTTTAGTCGATGTGGTGTAGTAGCATGTATTTATCAGTCCGCATGTTTTGGTACTTCAAAACTGAAATATTGTTTGCTTGTTTATTTTTATATATGTATTTATTTGTATATTCATTCGTTCATTCATTCTTTCATTTATATATTGGTTTCTTTATTCATTTTTCATTTAGTAATTTGTTCTTCTTGTCGGTGTTCTATCACTAACACCAGTTTGTGTTTCAAGGCAAAGAGCGCTGCTCAATTCCATGTATTGCCATCTTTGTTGCGTTCCACTAACTACCGTGAAGAAAAAAGTTTAACTTTCAAAATAACATAAAAGTTTCCAGAAAAGGGTTAACTGCAGGTAGTGAATGGTACCAAGTGCACCACGAGGAAGACCCGGAAGCAGTGCCTGTGGTGTAAATATATCTCCAAACGAAGAAACCGCTATTTCTGGAGTGGTCCTTACGTTGTTAGTATTGCTGTGGGGTAAATATGTGACATCGTCAGCATCATCACCATCATCACTATTAACATCTTAAACATCAACACACACACACACACACACACACACACACACACACACACACACACCTGCGCGCACAGACACACACGCGCGCGCGCGCGCGCGCGGACGAAGATAGGCGCGTAGCGCATACACGCACTCACCCACACACGCAATCAGACACACTGACCAACAGACAAGCATAAACAGTTATTGTTTTCTGAGAGGGGGCGGGGTTTGGGGATGGCTGGTAGTGGTGGTGGGGGTGTGTGTGTGTGTGTGTGGTGCGGGGGGGGGGGGTTAATGGATTCCCAGATCTCTCCCCACAAACATCCCAGTCTGTCGGTTCACCCCCCCACCCCCACCCCCACCCCCCCGCCCCCTCTTTCTCTTTTTTTTTCCTCTCTCTCTCTCTCCTTCCCCGCCCCCACCCCCTCTCTCTCTCTCTCTCACCCACTCTGTCTCTCTCCCCTCCCTCTTCCCTTCTATCTCTCCATCTCTCTCTCTCTCTCTCTCTCTCTCCTCTCCCCTTCCTCCTATCTCTCCCCCCCCCCTCACCAGCTATCGACCATGTGGTCCAGTGTCCTACCCTCATCTATTCTGTGTGGCAAAAACCGACCGTCCCTTGTCACACAGGCAGGCCTGGGCAGCACAAAACTGTGGACTTGATATAGATAGATAGATATTATAGTTTCGACCACCTCTTTGATCTGGCGGTTGTATCGTCACCATGGTTGTCATCATTATTATGATGATTGCTTTTGTTGTTGTTATTGCTATTACTATTACTGTAGTAGTAGTAGTAGTAGTTGTTGTCGTCTAATTACCATGATCTTCAGTGGTCGTAGTTGTAGTAGCAGTAGTAGGTAGTGGTGGTTGTGTTGCATCGTTGTTTCGTTGTCGTCATTATTATGATGATTGTTTTTGTTGTTGTTATTGCTATTATTATTACAGTAGTAGTAGTAGTAGTAGTAGATGTATGTATGTATGTATGTATGTAATGGTGGTTGTGTTGTATCCTCATCATCACTATCATCATCTGCTTCTTTCTTTCTTTCTTTCTTTCTTTCTTTCTTCTTCTTTCTTCTTCTTCTTCTGCTTCTCCTCATCCTGCCTGCTGTTATTATCATTATCATAGCAGTAGTAGTAGTATCATCACCATCATCATCAGTAGTAGTAGTAGCAGTAGTAGTAGTAGTAGTAGCAGTAGTAGGTAATGGTGGTTGTGTTGCGTCCTCAACATCACTGTCATCTTTTTGTTCTTTATTTATTTATTTATTTCTTCCGCTGCTTCTCCTCCCCTCCGTTCAACAACCACTACTGCCAGTGTTGCTGCTACAGCTACTTCTACTGCTGCTGCTGCCACGATTGCTGCTGTTGCTACCATTGATACTTCGTTATTTAATAGTATTTCCTGCCTTTTCGTCTATGCATCGCCTTTCTAATTCTGCTACTTACCCGAAATGATGCCTTACAGAGGTATATGTTGTTATTGATCTGTTTATTCATCTATTCGCATTATTTGTTTTATTCATGAAAAGAGTGACAGAATGATTTTGAAAGTGTTTTTGCATCCAGACTGAAAAAAAAATATCTTCGCATTTGATCACCGAACAGAATCATTGAAATATAAGTGAAATGAGCTCGCCTACGTTTTGAAGATTCCTATCTTTCTCTCTCTGTCTGCACCGCACTTATGGTAATGAGCCGAGAGAGGGACAGACGAATAATTCAGCAGACGATACGGCTTTGGGAAAATAGGATTTTAATGCAGTTGGGGACGTGGGAAGAATGGACATTCTGAGCAAACCGTGTGCTGTTTTGTGGTTTTGTGTGGAGTGTCTTTAAGATAGAATAGTTTAAAGAATAAACAAAACAGTTTAAAATACCTTACGACGAGGAATCAATTTGTTTACTCGAAATTTCTTCCTTTCCCAGTTGTTGTTACATGGGCTTTATGTATTTACAGATGAAGTGTATACTATGTCAGAATAATAAATAGTTGACTGTATCATAATTCTTAAGGATCGGGTGGGTTTTTTTTTTAATACTGAGTTAAAATCGCAGTCTATCTCCAATTATTATATTTATACGAGCTTTGTCGAGGGAATAATCTATTAAATGCATGTTCTGAAGGATCATTTGGTTGAGAGAACGAAAGTATCAGTGCATGTCAAGTTGTTTATTTTGTATGAGCTTTTGCCTTTTTTACGTTTTGCCGATGTTTGTCATTGCTGCAATTTTTTTTTTCAGGTGTATTGCCGATTGTAGTTCATCTCGTATAGTCATGATGAAGACCTGCAGTCCACTATTGTGTTCTAAGTTTTCTTGTTTGAAGCTGTTGGACATCTATACTTCCTTGTTCTCGAAATTCCGCTTTTGATGCACGTAGTGTGTGTATGTGTATGTGTGTGTGTGCCATCCTATAAAAAAAAGAGAAGGAAACAGTTTGAAGATATGAACTGCCCCTGTGAAATGGATAAGAATGATAGCAGTGCATCTTACATTAATGCAGACCTAACGCTGGGGGATCTATACCGTGCTCTCAATGCTGTTAAGTCAGGGAAAGTTGCGACAGGCTCAGATCCAATATCGTACAACATGATCAGACATTTTCCAAATATCTTTTTAAAAAGAGTGTTAGATTTTTTTCAGATTTGCTGGAATTCTGGTATCCTTCCAACTGATTGGAAGAAAGCAACCATAGTACCTATTCACAAACAAGGAAAACCTAAATCTAGCCCTTCCAGTTACCGACCTGTTTCGTTAACTCCCCATCTTGGGAAGGTTTTTGAGAGAATTTTGAAAACTAGATTAGAACACTTTCTGGAGAAGAAAGGAATTTTACCTACTTTCCAGGCTGGTTTTAGAAGAGGTAGGGGTGTTACTGATCATGTCGTCCATCTAACTTCTCATGTTAAGAAGGCACTCGCAAAGCGTCACTCCACGGTCGCAACTTTCTTTGATATTCATAGAGCCTATGACTCTGTGTGGCACTATAAATTGATTCATAAAGCAAATACAGTAGGGTTGGGAGGTCGATTTCTAAAATTTCTTAAGTCATTCTTATCCCAGAGGACATTCCAGGTGAGATTAGGGGGTATATTATCCAGATCAAGGTCCGTCAATATGGGTGTTCCCCAGGGAAGTGTGATTTCTCCCACTCTGTTTTCACTAATGCTTTATGATATGAAAAATATCAACACAAATGGTGCCACATTAGTAGCTTATGCAGATGACATAGCTCTCTGGAAGAATGTAAACTGTAATATTACAAAAAATACATCAAAACGAAATAAAATTGTTAAGCATTTTCAAGATGCCATCGACAACATTGTGGAATATATGAAAGAAAGTGGTTTTCTCCTGTCTGCTGAAAAGACTGTTTTCGTCATATTTACTAAAAAGTTGATTGAATTTGAAGGTAGGGATGCTATTAAAATACAGGTAAATGATACTATCATATATCCGAATAAAGAGGTGAAATTTCTCGGTGTTATCTTCCATTATAAACTTTTTTGGACTAAGCATATAAACTACCTTATTGAGAAAGCGAGGAAGAAAATAGCTCTATTACGTGTGCTTTCTGGAATCCCTGTTATAAATTGTGGCAATAATCTGATCAATGCTGCAATGGGACTAGTCCGCTCAATTATATCATATGGTCAGGAAATCTATTTCACTGCTTCAAACTCTGATCTTCATAAACTGACAAGTATTGATTCCTTAGCTTTTAAGATTGCACTTGGGTTACCGCGATGGGCTTCAATCGACAAAACATACAAAGAAGCTGGTGTTTTGCCATTACCTGAACACAGGAAATTATGTGCCTGTAACTACATGGTAAGGGCTAGAGCTGTTCCAAATTCGGTTGTCTCTGAAATTGATGAAGAAACGTACATCTGTAGAGAAATTCGTAACAAAGCTGTATACACGTCCTTGTTCGATTTTACTAAGTCAGTCTTTGAGAGTTGCAGTCTGCCTCTTTCCCAGATTGCGAAAATTCCGCATTGTTTTCATCCGCCTTGGCTGACTGAGCAAGCAAATATTATTTTTACATATGGACAATTAAAAAAGAGTGACAGTCCACTCATTATTGCCTCTCGGGCCAAAGAACTAATTAATACACGTTTCAAATATTACCTCCGTGTTTTCACAGATGGATCAATTAGTAGTAACTCTGAAGTTGGAGCCGCTTTTGTAATCCCCGAGCTTAACATTAAAAAGAGATTCCACTTAACTAAAGGTTGTTCAATTTTTACTGCTGAATTGTTTGCAATTCT
>NC_134883.1:12597809-12605309 GCF_041734735.1 Babylonia areolata
GGCATGTCATGGCCTATGAGAGAGACAGACAGACAGACAGAGACAGAGACAAAGAGACAGAGAATATCGTAGAAAAGGAGTGGAAGACAGCATAGATGGTTATCGAGATTAGTAGCATCGTCATTGTCATCTTCATTCTCATCGACCACTCTAGACTATGTAACTCATTCAGTCAGTCACAACTCCCCTCCAGTGGATTATGTCAGCATCGTACATGTTATCATCCTTCTCGTCAATGTTCGTCGTGTGAAATCAGGACCAGCAGTCTCCCAGAGTCTGCTACCATTCATGACCTGCTTTCACTCCCGAAAACGGAGTATGGCTGCCTACATGGCGGAGTAAAAACGGTCATACACGTAAAAGCCCACTCGTGTACATACGAGTGAACGTGGGAGTTGCAGCCCACGAACGAAGAAGAGAAAGAAGAAGAAGAAGATGACCTGCTTTCAGCTCACAGTGGGCTAGGTTTCAATTTATCCGCTCTGATTCCACGCCTGAGGTAATCACCTAGGGGTGTCTTCGGTCTGTCTGTCTGTCTGTGGTAATAATGAGCTGATTCGTAGGGGGGACAATCGCTGAAGGGAGGGAGGAAAATGATGATGGCCTCCGTCTGAAGGAGTACACGCTCTCTCCAACGTCTGGCTACTTGATACAGCAGTTATTGCCATCGTTAACCCCAAGACTGCTGACTGTTGGTTATATTTATTTATATTTATTTATCATTATTATATTCATTTATTATTATTATTATTATTATTTTATTATTATTATTATTACTACTACCTTTTTTTCTTTTTTTCTTTTTTTATTATTATTATAATTATTATTTATTTATTTATGGAAGCTTATTTATTATTTATTCACCTTTTTTTCTCTCAAGGCCTGACTAAGCGCGTTGGGTTACGCTGCTGGTCAGGCATCTGCTTGGCAGATGTGGTGTAGCGTATATGGATTTGTCCGAACGCAGTGACGCCTCCTTGAGCTACTGAAACTGAAACTGAAACTGACTGTTGGTGAAGGGAAACCAGCGTGGCACGAATTTGAAGTGCGAGAATTTCGTACTTTTTGTGTACTACGATGTGGTATAAGTGATTTTGCTGCTGAACAAAATAGAATAGAGTAGAATATGTCTTTATTACCAAGTGTACCGGGGTCACAAGGAATATTGGGGTGGGGTGTGGGGGGGGGGATAGTACATAACAAGATACGAACATAAATCGAAAATCATACACAAACACAGATACAGTAGAAATTAGGATACATACAAGTGCATATTAATATAAAAACTTGTGCATACTCACACATGCATGCACTGTACACACACACACACACACACACACACACACACACACACATGCACGCACTGCACACACACACACAATCTCTCTCTCTCTCTCTCTCTCTCACACACACACACACACACACACACACACACACACACACACACACACACACACACCAATGCGTTTGAACAGAGGCTGCATATTACATGTGGATGGGGCTGATGACTAGATCTTCAGGTAGATGGTTGTAATTGTAAAGAACTGCAAGTCCAAGAGGATGACGTCCAAGTGAAGAAGTACCGATGACAGTCATCCCGAGGTGCAACCCCCAGCTGGGCAACAGCCCTTCACTAACCAACACACTCGCCATACAGCAGTCAGGACGTTAACTCTCTCCATACGAACGGCGAAAGAGACGACGTTAACAGCGTTTCACCTCAATTACCACCATCAAAATATTGCAAGCGGAAGGCTCTTATACTGAAGAGGTGAATGTTGACAAAGAATACCACAATTCTGACGACGGAAGCAAAAGGTTGGGTCATTGAGACACCCACTGGACATCCGAGGGGTCTGAGTAGAGGAGAAGAGAGGACTGGCCGTACTGAGTGAGTTAAGGACGGAGGCAACGGGTCGGGTCCACCGTGGGACAATTGCCTTGTGGTAACAGGCCCGAATAAGGAGCGAGTGTCCACTGGTTCGAATTCCGTGATCATTATTATTATCATCATCGTTGTTGTTGTTGTTATCATTATCATCATTCTGCTACTCGGACTGGGATATTCTACTCCCGCTCTTCATTGATTGGTGGGTCCACCCCCGAAAACGGAGTATGGCTGCCTACATGGCGGGGTAAAAACGGTCATACACATAAAAGCCCACTCGTGTACATGCGAGTGAACGTGGGGGTTGCAGCCCACGAACGAAGAAGAAGAAGATTGGTGGTCTTGGCGCTAGTCTTTCGGATGATACGATGAACTGATGTCCCGTGTGCAGCATGCACTTAACGCACGCCAGTAAAAGAACCCGTGGTAGCAAGGAGGCTGACTCTGGCAAATATGTGTTGTACAATTTACTTTGATAGAAAAACAAATACACTTGCAGACAGGAGAAAAAGATATCTGGGTTTGCACTATACTGTGGCGACCGAACTCGCTGTCCGTGGAGAGAGCAGCTTGAATTTCACACTGAGAAACCTGTTGTGGCAAAAATGTAACACAATGCATGCAGTACACCACAAACAATACAATACAATACAATGCAATGTAAAGCAATACAACACAACGCAATATGATTCAATGCAATACAATACAGTACAACGCGACACAATATAATTCAATGCAATACAATACAGTACAACACGACACAATATAATTCAGTGCAGTATAATACAGTACAACACAACGCAATATAATTCAATGCAATACAATACAGTGGTGTGTGTCCATCGAGATCGATGATGACCATCGTTGTCATCCAGCTGGGGGATGGGGGGAGGGTGGTGGTGGAGGGGGAGGATGCTCATGAGTCTATCTGTGAACGCGCAGATGGCTGAATAGCCAGTCTGCGCACGAAATGTTCGCTGACAGTTGGGGCAGACAAAGGCATATCATTGTCAGGGAGCTCATTTGCCCGTGACTTTCTGGCCTGCCTCTTCTGAACAGCTGCAGCAGTCCTGTTGGCCTCGCACAACTTGGCACCTTTGTGCACAGCAGCGCGCCATTTGTCACGGACAAAAACACTACAGTACAACACAATATAATTCAATGCAATACAATATAGTACAACACAACGCAATATAATTCAATGCAATACAATGCAATACAATAATGCAGTGCAGTGCAACGCAATACAATACAATACAATACAATACAACACGTATGTTAAATCAGAACAGTCGCTGCGCAGCGAACACCAGCACCGAACTGACGCAGCAGCAATGCAGGGTATCCTTCAATGGGTGGTCTCATAAAGGGACTTACCGATACATTGATGATTCCTTGTTAACCGCACGTGCCAGGACTGTGACGTAAGAAGCCTGGCCGTGACTGTGCAAGTGGATGGATGGAGGGAGGGGGGAGGGAGAGGGGGGGAGAGAGAGGGATGCCGTGTGGTAGGGGGGGGGGGAGGTACAGGAATAGTCAGTGCTGGTTGCTATACACGTAACACACAGGCACTGAAGGTGGGACGTGGGGTGGGGTGACAGTGAGACAGACATGCAGAGAGACAGACAGACAGTGGTGGCCTAGAGGTAACGCGTCCGCCTAAGAAGCGAGAGAATCTGAGCGCGCTGGTTCGGATCACGGCACAGCCCCCGAAATTTTCTCACCCTCCACTAGACCCTGAGTGGTGGTCTGGACGCTAGTCATTCGGATGAGACGATAAACCGAGGTCCCGTGTGCAGCATGCACTTAGCGCACGTAAAAGAACCCACGGCAACAAAAGGGTTGTTCCTGGCAAAATTCTGTAGAAAAATCCACTTTGATAGGAAAAACAAATAAAACTGCACACAGGAAAAAAATACAAAAAAATGGGTGGCGCTGTAGTATGGCGACGCGCTCTCCCTGGGGAGAGCAGCCCGAATTTCACACAGAGAAATCTGTTGTGATAAAAAGAAATACAAATACGGATACGGATATGTCAAATATATACAGGCCCTTTGCACTCATGATGGGGTGCAACTGAACAGGCATTCCACATACTGTCAGTTCAGCATAGATCAGTAGTCGGAAACAGCAATAAAGTGAGAGAGACTGACAGGCAGTCGGGCGGACAGCCAATGGCGAAGAAACCGACTGACTCGGAGGATAGACGGAGACGGACAAACAGTCGGACGAATAGACAGAAACGGACTGATAAACAAAGAGACAGACAGACAGACCGAAAGCGTCTACCACCTCTCCCCCAGCCCCCCCCCCCCCCCCCCACACACACACACACACACTCACCCCCCCCCCCCCCCCCCCCCACCGTCATCGGTGAAAGTTCAAGTTGCACGCAGCGTCTGCTTCAACTAATTAATTTAACAACAGGCTCGACTGCCTTCACAGTCCCTCATCCACTTCACGTTCAACCCAGCCATTGTGCCCACCCACCTACCCCCCCTCTTTCCTCCCTCCTATTCTCCACGCTCACCCCCACACCCACCACCTCTTCCTCTCCCCTCCCCCTCCCCTCCTCCCAAATTTCCAACACACACCATCATTGATCAGGCGGATGTAGCTGAGACCGATTCGGTTGGTCGGTTGGTTGGTTGCTTGGTAGGATTGTTAGCTGGAAATAAGGGTGGCGTAGACTTTTCGTTACCTACGCTAAGTCCTTATCAATGGCTGATCAAAGAGACATAGATATAGCCAAAGTTCCTTTGATTGTTATTATTCTTGTTCACTGTTTTATTTTGGCAAGCGTTGATTGCTTTGGTTTGCTTTGGGTCCACGCTTACACACACACACACACACACACACACACACTGTCAAGTACACTTGTATAACTACGTATGCACACGTACGTATGTATCAAGAAGGGACGATATTGGTGTGTGTATGAATTGTGAACAAGCACAAGTTTTTTCTGGTTTTGCGACTGACGTAGCTGGTGTAGAGTGAGTCATTTTATTTTGTCCCCTTCGGATGTGAAAGGACTGGGTGAACCAGTTTGAACCAGGGTGGTGTTCACTCATTGCACAAATATAAAACACTCGTGCAACAGTGCTAGTGTGAGTGGACCTGACGTTATCTTGGCGTGAGCTAAGATGCTCCAGTATAGCCTGGTGATGGAAAAACCAGGTAGTTAGATTGGGATCTACCCATGGCGGGCAGGAAGACGAGGCTTCCTGGGCCCTAACCACGTTTCCTTATTAAAAGAGGGTGAGGCGATCTGGCGCCCACTCCGAAGATTTTTCACTCCGACACCGGGAGGGAGTGTTCGGATTTTGTAGTCAGGACCTGGCTACCACGTCCACACTGTGGCAGTGTGAGTCAAAAGAAAAGGCTTAAGGAGATTGCCAGGACTCAGTGAACATTAAGCCATCATTTATTTATATTTAGCAACGTTGGCCATAACTGTGAGCAACCCAGGAAGGGTTTGGCTTAATGTAAACTTGATGGAGTTCAGTCGTAGTATACATTTTTATACCTGATGTGATTTCAGGAAGACAACGGAAGGGAGTGAGGTTGTTTTTTTCGGAGCAAAATTAATGTGGAAGTGGAAGGATGAAAGAGTAACTAGTTTCATAAGAATGGAGTGTGTGTGTGTGTGTGTGTGTGTGTGTGTGTGTGTGTGTGTGTGTGTGTGTGTGTGTTGACTGTGGTGTATTGTTCGAAAATAATATTTTGTTCCTTTTTTTCGAGAAGAGGGGGAAATAAATACCGTATTTTCCTAGCACCCGTGTTATGCCCTGTCTGAAAGGAAAGGTGCGACTGCGTGCAGATACATTCTGTGTGTTAGTGCGGGTACGCAGCATGACACACACACACACACACACACACACACACACACACACGTGCGCGCGCACCTGTATCCACCCCCGTTAATTTCTTTGTTCTTATTGGTTGCCGGATGTAATGTATATTTTACGAGCCCGCCAAGTTGAGATTGCCTTCTGGCTTGTTTCTGGCGGTGTATACTTTAGGGTTTTCTCCCTCTCTTTTCGTTTCTTTTCATTGTCTTTTGTTTTCTTTCTTTCTTTCTTTCTTCATCGCTTTCTACCTTTCTTTCTTTCTAATTGTTTGTTCGCTCGTCCGTTTGTTCTTCGTGACCTTTCATTCATTTGTTTTATTTCTTTATTTCAGTGCTTTGATGATCAAAGGAGCCTTAAAAAAAGAGCCCTTAGAAATCGACTGAAAGAAAAAAGGAGTCATATTTGTCCAGAAAGTACATTTGCAATTACATTTGATCAGTTGCATAATTAAGCAATTGGATATCCGCCTTAAATGCGAAGTAAAAGAAGAATGTCGTAAATAACATATTGTTTCAATCTAAAGTTATGCAATACTTGTGTTTAACCTTTCATTTGATATTTCGTTCTCCGAAAACACAACAACAACGATGATGACGACAACAACAACAACAATAATATTAATTTCAATAAACCTTCATAGTCATAAACACGTTCATTTTTAATTTAGGAATTGCGTTTCATTTTCATCACAGCAACAAAAGATATCTGAAACGTTTTCCCTTCTCTTTTCCGCCTGATCGATCCGCGAGTTCCAGGATTCCCGCTCTGGCGTATGATTCGCATTAGGAACTGTTGTTGCTTGAAAGAGCCACGTCGATGGCTGTGGCGAGAAGAGATACAGTGATGGCTCTATCCGTGTGAACGTGGTTGTTTGTGCCGGATGGAGTGAAGGATTGGTAAAGAGAGAGAGGGGGTGGGGGGGGGGGGTAAGGGTGTGGCGGTGGTTGAGGTGGTGGACCCGGAGACTTAGAAGCTTTGTCTGCAACTGACCTGAGTGGTCACCCAATCTGAAAGCTTCGTTGAGCAATACTTTGGTCTTTTCACGCCAATGGAAAGCAACAACAACAACAACAGTAAAGTTAAACTATTTTATAGTATTCAGTCAACTGCGGTGTCCCCCCACCATTCCCCCGCTTGCCCCCCCACCCCACCCCCCTACCCACCCAACCCCCCTCCCCCCGCCATTGTCGTTTCTTGTTGATTAACCAACTCAGTCAGTGATATCATCAGTTGTCATTTACTGGCTGCTCTCAAAAGCACTCATTCTTTCGAGTTGTTAAACGAATAGAATAGGAAGACGTGCCCGACATTTTTTTTTTTCTTTTTCTTTGGAGGGTTGTGGATTGGAATGGGGATTATGTTGTATGCGTGTGAACGTGTCAGATGGGCATATTCATCATGTGTGCTTTGTGTGTGTTTTGTGATGTTCTCTCTCTCTCTCTCTCTCTCTCTCTCTCTCTCTCTCTCTCTCTCTCTCTCTCTCTCTCTCTCTCTATTGACAACCAGCTAAAATGGGAGGCACATATCAGTTCTTTATCAAGGTCAGTTGCAAAAAATGTTTACCTATTATCCCGTTTAAAACATGTCGTCAGTCCAGAGGCTTCCTATTTCTTTCTCCATTCTCACATCATGTCTAGAATTAATTACATTTCAAATGTGTGGAACAACTGCAGCGAAGTGCACATGAAAAAAACTAGATTCTGTACACAGACGTGCTGTAAAACACCTAATGGTGTTTTACGAAACACACGCAGTCAT
>NC_134883.1:12607809-12612809 GCF_041734735.1 Babylonia areolata
ATCCGCACGTGTTGGCGACATGATGTTGTGTGTGAGTGTTCGTTTGTGTGTGAATAATATATTATAATCATGATGATAAAAATAATCATTATTGTTACTATTGTTATCATTATCATGAAGTACCTAAATAGCTTTGAATCTTATCTGCAGAGACAAATGAGAGCGCTTACACGAGCCAGTCGTTCACTAGCATACACAGCTGCACCTACCTATGTTGTTTGTCTCCCCACAGATCAGACATATATATATATATATATATATATATATATATATATATATATATATATATATATATATATATATATATATATACAGGGTGGAGTCCCATATGCTGGGAATGTGTGCTTGCCAAAGCGGGCTGCTTTTATCTGCAGAGGTCAGGGAGGTATAATTTCTGGCGATGGGGGAAAAAGAACTAAAAACTAAGCTCGGCTGGCGTGGGGAACAGACAGCTCTTTCTGCGTGGTTCTCTGCTTAGGTCCGCCACCAAACATCCATCCAGCAGGCAGCCCCCACACCCTTCGAACGAAGCAAGCACTTGAGTTCTCCCTGCTTTGACTCTTTTGTCTTCAAGAGAGGTGTCGTTTATTACACAGAACACTGAAGGGCGAAGCTCAGAGGAGCCGAGAAGATTGTAATGGGTGGCGCTCTTTGCCGTGTGATAGTTCTGTGACGCCAGCCGTGTGCGGTCGGCTGGACAATAAGCAAGAAGAACAGGGTCTGTTCTGTGAAGCCTCGTTGTCTCCCAACTGGGAGCAGGGGTGGGGTATTGGAGGTTGGGGAAGGGGGGGGGCGTAAAGGAGTTCTAGAGAAATAAGTAAAAAGAAGACAGAGAGAGGGGATTACTATTCGAACGAGCTCTGACAGAAAGGGAGAAAGACAGGAGATATATTCGAAGCAAAACGAACAAAGAGAATTTTTTTTTTTTATCTGACATACAATTTATAAAATGTATTTGTTGTTGTTTTGTTGCTGAATTTCTATTGTAGTATTCAATTGCTGTATTTCTCTTTAAAGTGAAAGCTATCAGCTTTGATGTTTGGGTTTTTGTTTTAACCCGGTGTTCGGTTGTCTGTGTGTGTGTCTGTGTGTCTGTGTGTCCGTGGTAAACTTTAACATTGACATTTTCTCTGCAAATACTTTGTCAGTTGACACCAAATTAGGCATAAAAATAGGGAAAATTCAGTTCTTTCCAGTCATCTTGTTTAAAACAATATTGCACCTCTGGGATGGGCACAAAAAATAAATAATGAAGCCTAATTATATGCAAACTGCATTTACTATTATATTTATATTTTTTGTATTCTCTAAACTTGGCACTTTGATCTGATATTCTGACCCAACAACAAGAGCAGTCATTATTATCATTTTTTGTTCAAACAGGAACTTCTTTTGCTAAGCATGGAAGTTTTATTTATTTTGCAAACGTTTTGGTGCGGATAGTAAAAAAGGGAAATTACTCTGTAATTAATGCTAGGGGACTTAATTTGCTTTAAACTGATCTTTCTCTTCTTAAACATTACATTTTGAAATTATACTCAATACATAAAAAGCTTGTGTGTTTTACTCTCAGTCACAAGTGAGTCTTGAAGGCCTTGCCTCTCTTGTTTGTTTTTTTTCTAATGACGAGCATGGCCATAGAAAATATGTTCAGTGTCGATGTAAAAACAAACAAATAACTCATCTCTGTAGTTTCTTACATTTCCTCGATTGTCGAACTTTAAGAAAAGAATTATAAACGTCCATGTATGTGTGAGTGTGAGCACAAACGCAAAGTGAGGGAGATGAAAAACTTTTTTTTTTAATCCACCATATTGTTTTATCTGTGTTGCTTCTTGTCAAAATACTGGTAAAAATATTTCATTTTTAATAATTTTGCGCAGTTAGAAATATGTGCTTTAATTATTATTTTTTAAATAGTTTTCTTTAGGGGTAGCTTATGAATTTTTGTCTTTGTTTTTAATTTTTTTTCTAATATAGCGAGGAAAGAACATGTGTTGATAGATTTTAAGTGCGGAAGGAAAACAATTAAAGAAAAGAAAGGATTCATAGCTGTTTGGACAAAACTTGCAGAAAAAAAGGGAGAAAGAAGTATTCAATGATATGAAAATAACTCTCCAACACCCTTTCCTCAAAATAGACTCTGAGAGGAGAGATAGATTGGGAAGGAGACAAGGGATGAAGAGTTAGAGGGAGGGGAGGGTGTGAGAGACTGAAGACAGATTTCGAGCATTTCGAACGATTTCAACCTCTCGCTTTAAAACTAAATAAATAAATAAGTAAATAAATAAATAAATAAAGTACACACACACTTTTCAAATAATCGCTTCTTCCGTTTTCGCTTCAGCTCAAAACCTGGTTCCTAGCCAGACTGCAATGAGTTCAGAACTGCCTGCACTAGTTGGCAGCGACTTTTACGGCCTGTTGAAGGGGGCCATACATACTGCACGAACTACAGGATGGTAGGGGAGTGGGGTGGAGCGGAGGTAGGCTTGTGGAAGGGTTATGGAAGGAGTGTGAAGGGGGCACAAGGCGGAATCGTGGGCATCAGTCCAATGTTTTACCTTGCTTGGTAGACAGACAGACAGTTTACTGTGTTCGAACTTATTATTGGTGTTGCGGCGAAAGCGTGTTAAGCACCCTGCTGAAGCCGTTTGGCACCCGTGTTTTAACGAGTTGTTCTGTGTAAGCATGTTTTACGGGTGAGGGGTGGGGTGGGGTGGGGGAGGGGGGTGGTTGTTTAGAGTGTGAAGGCTTCCGGTGACTTTTTGTCAGGCTGTCTCTTATTCTGTGTTGTTCTCTTTCTCTTTGGTTTTGTCTGCCTGTCTCTGTCTGTCTGTCTGTCTGCCTCTCTCTCTCTCTCTTTCTCTCTCTCTCTCTCTCTCTCTCTCTCTCTCTCTCTCTCTGTACAATACTTAGGGTTCACACTCACTACTAAGCTGTCAGAAACTTGTGCTTGTGAGGAATTTGCAAGTAAGGCAAAAAATAAAATACTTGACATTCTAAAAACAATGTGGGCACTTGGCAATCTAAATACAAAGGTATTCTTTCAGCTTTTCGATGCACAAGTAAAACCAATGTTACTGTACGCAGCGGAGATATGGGGTTTAGTTAAAGTAGACGTCATTGAATCGGCGCATTTATTTGCATGCAAAAGATTACTCAGTGTATCAAACAAGACACCAAATTATATGGTATACGGAGAGACCGGTCGATACCCTCTCTTTATTGACTCGACTGTATCATGTGTTCGCTACTGGTTGAAACTGACCAGGATGCCACTTTCACGATTTCCGAAACAGGCTGAATCGATGCTGAAGAATTCTCTAGACAGAAATGACAAGACGTCAGAAAATTGGCTTAGTAAAATTAAAGCATGCTTAGAGATGTGTGGTTTCCCTGATGTATGGATGAACCAGGGTACTGAAAATGAATTCGCCTTCTTAAAGTCTCTTAAACAAAAACTGATAGACAAATTTAAAATGGACTGGTTTTCTAAACTTTGTAGTAGTGACAGATTTTCTATTTATCGATCATTTAAAACAGATTTTCATTCAGAACTTTACTTGGACAATATCACTATCAAACGTTTCAGAGATACCTTGATAAGATTGCGACTTGGTCTAAACGAGCTTGGTATAAATAGAAGATTCCAGAACGCGGATGTAAACCGTTTCTGCCCGTTTTGTCCTGGCACCCTGGAAGATGAATACCATTTCATTTTTGTGTGTCCTAAATACGGTCATATCCGTCAGAAATATATTCTAGAGTTCATAAATATCAACGACAATACATTGTTTCCTATTCTACAAACCCCATGTGTTACCTCCCAGAGAAATCTTGCTATGTACACTTATTACGCCTTAAAATTTAGAGACGAATTTACACAATGAATGAATTAGTATAACTATAAACATGATGAGGACGAACATGCTATGTATTTTTCATCCAGTTATCGGCTACTCACGTACAGTACACCTTTGTGTGTGTGTGTGTGTGTGTGTGTGTGTGTGTGTGTTTGTGTGTTTGTGTGTGAAGAGCGATCGAATTGCCCCATTGTATCCCCCACCCCTTTGTGTATGGGCCGGTGGCCTTCACAATTAAACCTGTGTCAGTGTCAGTGTCAGTGTCTCTCTCTCTGTACGTATTTGTCTTTTTATCTATGTCTGTCTTTGTTTCTCTGTTTCTTTCTACATCTGTCTGTCTGTCTGTCTGTCTCTCTCTCTTTCTCTCTCTCTCTCCTCTCTTTTTTCATTCATTCTCCGCCGCTTCTTTTCTTCTTTTTTTCTTTTTCTTTTTACTTTATGTAGGAGTTAATCATTGACTTTTATTTTCTGGTTTTAGAAATGGAAAAGGTGTACATGTACATGTCTCTCACTTTGGAAAGGGGAGACAGAGAGAAAATAGGGGAGAGAGAGAGAGAGAGAGAGAGAGAGAGAGAGAGAGAGAGAGAGAGAGAGAGAGAGGAATGTGGGTTAGCAACTTTGCGGTGTAACGTATAAAATGGTTACTAAAATAGCCAGTAACGACAGCAACAACATATTTTTTTTTAAAGCGAAACAAAAATCCATAATAAACTTTTGGTTTTAGGATGGTACCAAACCCTGTATGAACCATACTCCATAGAATCAAGCTAACTTCTCATTTTTACCGTTCATCACCATATCCCACCTGTTCCGTCGGTATGGAATGGGGACCTAAAGATAGCAAAGGAGGCTTTTGGAGCGATGACAACTCCCAGAAAATGAGTATGGCTGCCTTCATGGCGGGGTAAAAGCGGTCACACACGTAAAAGCCCACTCGTGTACGTACATACGAATGAACGTGGGAGTTGCAGACCACGAAGAAGAAGAAGACGAAGAGTGATGGCAAAGATAAACACGGGGAGAGAAAGAAAGAAAAGAAAAAGGAAAAAAATAGGAGAAGAAAGAAAGAAAGATGGAAAGAAAAAAGAAAGAAAGAAAAAATAGAACAAACAGAAAAGAACAGAACAAAATAGA
>NC_134883.1:12617809-12620309 GCF_041734735.1 Babylonia areolata
TCTCTCTCTCTTCCACCCTACAAGCCTCTCACTCACTCACTCTTTCTCACACATACACTCTCCCTCTCTCTCTCTCTCTCTCTCTCTCTCTCTCTCTCTCTCTCTTCCACCTACAAGCCTCTCACTCACTCACTCTCTCTCACACACACACACACTCTCTCTCTCTCTCTCTCTCTCTTTCTCTCTCCACCTACAAGCCTCTCACTCACTCACTCTCTCTCACACATACTCTCTCTCTCTCTCTCTCTCTCTCTCTCTTCCACCTACAAGCCTCTCACTCACTCACTCTCTCTCACACACACACACTCTCTCTCTCTCTCTCTCTCTTTCTCTCTTCCACCTACAAGCCTCTCACTCACTCACTCTCTCTCACACATACACTCTCCCTCTCTCTCTCTCTCTCTCTCTCTCTCTCTCTCTCTCTCTCTCTCTCTCTTTCTCTCTTTCTTTCTTTCTGTATTCTATCTACCCTTACTGGCTCCTTCTCCCTAGATCTTTCTCTTCCACGCTCTTTTCTTTCTACATCTCTTCCTTATCACCCCCCTTTCTGTCTATCTCTTTCTCTTCCTCCATCGTCTCTCTCTCTCTTCCTCTTCCACACACCTATATTTCTATGTCTCTCTCTCTGTCTCTCTCTGTCTCTCTCTCTCTCTCTCTCTCTCTCTCTCTCTCTCTCTTTCTCTCTCTCTCTTTTAAGCGCGTTGAGTTATGCTGCTGGTCAGGCATCTGCTTCGCAGATGTGGTATAACGTATATGGATTTGTCCGAACGCAGTGACGCCTCCTTGAGCTACTGAAACTGAAACTGAATCTCTCTCTCTTCCATCCTTCCCCTATGTCTCCTCTACCTCCCCCACCCCCGCTCTCTCTCTCTCTTCCATCATTCCTTCTATCATCATCCTCTCTCTCTCTCACTCTCTCTCTCTCTCTCTCTGTCTCTCTCTCTCTCCCCCCCTCCCTCTGCTACCTCTGACTCTTCTACCTCCTCCACCTACTCTCCCTTCCATCATCCCTTCCATCCACCTCCTCTCTCTCTCTCTCTCTCTCTCTCTCTCTTTATATATATATATATCTGCTACCTCTGTCTCCTCAACCTCCACACCCCCTCTCCCTCTTCCATCATCCACCCCTCATCTCTCTCTCTCTCTCTCTCTCTCTCTCTCTCTCTCTCTCTCTCTCTCTCTCCCTCTCCCTCTCTCTCTCTGCTACCTCTGTCTCCTCAACCTCCACACCCCCTCTCCCTCTTCCATCATCCACCCCCCCCCCACCCCCCCACATCCCTCTCCCTCTCTCCTCTTTTAATCATCCACCCCTCATCCTCTCTCTCTCTCTCTCTCTCTGTGCTAATCCCCCTCGCCCCCCTCCTTCCCCACACAGTTCTCCTCTCCCTCTTCCATCATCCACCCCCCCCCCCTATCCCTCTCCCTCTCTCCTCTTCCATCATCCACCCCTCATCCTCTCTCTTTCTCTCTGTGCTAATCCCCCTCCCCCCCCTCCTTCCCCACACAGTTCTCCTCTCCCTCAATGCTTGCTTTTGTGACCTTGGCAAAGGGCTTGGTGAAAGTAGGTAGGTGTAGGCACGAGGTGCATGCAAGACAGATGTGCCCTGCCAGCACTCACACAGCACAGTAACTCAAGTGTGCGAGAGGAGGGGGAGAGGAGAGAAGAAAGAGAGGGGAGTGGGGTGGGGTGGGAGCAGGGAGAGGAGAGAGAGAGAGGGGGGGGGAAGATGAGGGGAGGTATGGTGGAAGAGAGAGAAGGGGGGTGAAGGTGGAGGAGACATAAAGGGGGAGGAAGGGGGAAGAGAGAGAGAGCCGGAGAGAGAGAGAGCCGGAGAGAGAGAGAGAGAGAGAGAGAGAGAGAATCTAGGAGGAATCTTCCCTGTAGCTTACCGTAACTGTCTGTCTGCTGTTCCTCCCCACTCCACCCCCCCCCCACCCCCCACCCCCCCACACACACACACACTCTCTCTCTCTCTTCCGCCTGCCTGTCTTTCTGCATGACTGTCTGTCTGTTTGTCTGTCTGTCTCTCTCTCTCTCTCTCTGTCTCTGTCTCTCTGTCTGACTTCCCTCTCTCTCTCTCTCTCTCTCTCTCTCTCTCTCTCTGTGTCGACGTGCACGCACACACACGCGGACACACACACACACACAAACACACACACACGCGCGCGCGCGCGCGCACGGCATGTCTGTATCTATGTCTTGTGTCTTATCTGTTATAACCATTCCGAAATAATTTCTTTTCCGAGTCAACTTCCGGCATGTTTCCAACGTCGACTTTTTCCCTCTTGAGGATTATTTTTGTTTTGACAGCAAGCGCACACTGCAGACACAAGAGTGCAGAGCCTGTCACTGAAAATATCTGCTGTAAATATGACGTTAAGAAAACGAGATGCCAGACTGCAGCATATGTTCTGCAAAGGCAGAGCTCATATTATGCTCAGTCTGTCTGTCTGTCTGTCTGTCTGTGTCTGACTGACTGACTGGTTAGCTGGCATGCTG
>NC_134883.1:12627809-12637809 GCF_041734735.1 Babylonia areolata
TTCGAAGGGGACGCCACCGCTCCGCCTCTTATGGATGGATAGCGTCCCTTGACAGCCGCCATTAAAAATGAAGGAGCGGAACCAGGCAGGGGGCGCCAGTGAGGCGGCTTGACATTTTCCGTTCCTACGTCCAGGGAGCTCTCTCTTCCCTCCCCCCCCCTCTCTCTCTCTCTCTCTCTCTCTCTCTCTCTTTCTCTCTCTCTTCCTCCACCTCCCTCCGCCCCTATCCCTCATTCCCTTTCTGATCGCTCCATCCCGTCCCCCACCCCCTCCCCTCCTTCACCTCTAAACCAAAAACAAAATTATCATAGCTTTCAGGGCTACAACTGAGCAAGTGATTGTCCCAGAAGCCTGGCCCTAAATGGCCGGTGTTGTTTGTTTCTGAGATGTTTACTTTGCTCGATGGGGGTTCGTGTAATATCGTGATATTTTGGCTTTAGAGTGCCCAATATTGATGCTGTGTTCATTGGGAACTCACTGGGAGAAAGAGAGAGAGAGAGAGAGAGAAGTGTTTGTGTGTGTGTGTGTCTGTGTCTGCGTCAGTGTGTGTGTGTGTGTGTGTGTGTGTGTGTGTGTGTGTGTGTGTGTGTGTGTGTGTGTGTGTGTGTGTGTGTGTGTGTGTGTGTGTGTGTGTGTGGTTTCATCTGAAGAACTTATGTGCATCAAAAAGTCAGACCTTGTCAAGGTAAGACAAACTGAGGACAAGCGATTAGAGATAGGGTTCAAACACACACACACACACACACACACACACACACACACACACACACACACACACACACACACACACACACTATGATGGACAGCTCCTGGCATTCGATGCCTGGAGTTTCCATGAATATATTCTTTCTGGCAGAACCGACGGAACGCTATTATGCGATTAAGAGAAGAGCTAAATAGCAAACGAATAGTAGGAGTGGCATACCCAGTGCTTGAGTCCAAATGGGCAATATGAAAGCACAGAAGAGAAGAAATACAATCTCCAAACAAGACCTCCAAAGATACGGCCCGGTTTTCAAATGTCCTAAACTGGTCGATATCTGTGCAGTGAACACTTTTGTGAAAACTGATGATGAATCACACAAAGCGTGTGGAAATTAAACCATGTGGATGTAATCCATTTGAAAACACAGAGAGAAGAAACGTTTGCTTTCTTATCAGCTAATGCTAGTAGTATGAAAGGAAAAGATTGCCATAAAATTGATTTTTTTTCTCCTAGAAATGGAGGAAACCAATGCATTAATTGCAATGCATGAAATAAATAAAAATTCATTGCTTGCTGGTCGTGAGCATTGCTGCAAGAGTTATTTTCAGAAAGTCACGTTACCTATCTCTTTCGTCAACTTCATTGGTTACTCCGTCCAGAAAATGAATTCAGTGCAAAATTGGCTTCATGCATAGCTGACGGCCCTTTCTAAGGATCTCTCACGATAGTGATAAGAAACTCTAGGGAGAGCTGGACAGTACAAGTCTTCAGAGAAGAAGCCCCCCACGGTCAAGTGTTTCGGCCTTTAACTCCTTACATTCTAAGGGGGCCGGGCTGCACCCAGGTCATGACTCCTAGATGTCTTTGTATTGCCGCCTTTTCTTTTCTTTTTTTCTTCCCCCCCCCCCCCCCCCCCCCCCCCCCCACACACACACACACACACCCCACCCCCCTGGTCCTCAGCAGGTTCGAACCCGCGCCCCAAGTTCTCAAAATCACTTGAAAAAAAAAAAACATTTGGTCAAAATGCCTTTCAGTATCAAGCTCCGAGTATCTGGATTTCTGTTCCTCTGGATCTGCGTTATTCACGAACTCTGTTCCATTGCACAATAGATTTAAATACGTATGTATTCAAAACGGCCTGTAAATGTGATGAAGCATAGTCTCCATATTTCCTCCTCCGCCTTCCTTTTTTTCCGATAATGTGGTATGTGTGTGTGTGTGTGTGCGCGCGCGCGCGCGCGTATGTGTGTATGTGTGTGTGTGTGTGTGTGCGTATGTGTGTGTGTGTGTCCGTCCCCGTCACACTAAAATACCCCCATCCACAGCTTTAAATGATACAGAAGCATGGCTTTGTGTTGTGTGTTTGTTCGCTTGCTTGCTCGCTCGCTTGTCTTTTCTCCTGCAACGGAGAGCACAGCTCCTGTAGTTCATTATAAATTAGCTTTATCGTCAGACGAGCTGCGCGGCTCACTATTTATGTCCCCCTTCTACGTCGTTCAGGTATTGATTTCTTGTGTCACAAATTCTGGCTTTTTTTTTTTTTTTTTTTTTTTTTTAATCTTTTCTTATGCCAAGCATCTTCTTTTCTGTATCTTCTTCTTCTTCTTCCCCGAATTCTTCTTCCTCCCCCCCCCCCCCCCCCCCCCCACTCCACCTCTTCTTCCTCCAACTCCTCGTATTCCCCCTACCCCTCTTCCACCTCCTCCTTCTTCTTTTTCTTCTTCTTCTTCTGCTTATTGCCTTTCGTTGTCATCGTCATAGCAGTGACGCAGTTTCATGGTTACAGCGCTGAATTCTTGTCCGAGTTTCCTGAGTTCAATCCTAGTGGATTGATGTGGAGTTATGGCCAAGAGGTAACGCGTCCGCCTAGGAAGCGAGAGAATCTTTGCGCGCTGGTTCGAATCACGGCTCAGCCGCCGATATTGTTTTCCCCTCCACTAGACCTTGAGTGGTGGTCTGGACGCTTAGTCATTCGCATGAGACGATAAACCGAGGTCCCGTGTGCAGCATGCACTTAGCGCACGTTAAAGATCCGACGGCAACAAAAGGGTTGTTCCTGGCAAAATTCTGTAGAAAAAATCCACTTCGATAAGAAAAAACAAATAAAATTGCACGCAGGAAAACACAAAAAAATGGGTAGCGCTGTAGTGTATCGACGCGCTCTCCCTGGGGAGAGCAGCCCGAATTTCACACAGAGAAATCTGTTGTGATAAAAAGAGAAATGCAAACACAAATAGTCGCACTTGGTGGGTTAGGGGTGGATTTTTTTCCCGATCTCCCAGGTCAACGTATGTGCAGACCCGCAAATGACCGAACCCCATTCATGTCACATGTTACATGTGCGTGTGTGTGTGTGTGTGTGTGTGTGTGTGTGTCTGCGCGCGCGCGCGCGCTCGTGCCTGAAGCCTAACTGACTGACACAGGAAACGAATGGTGAGCGTCCAATGGCAGCTGGCAGTCTGCTCTACCCAGGTAAGCGGCCTGTTGTGTAAATGACTCTGTGTTTGCAAAGCACATTGTGCTTGGTCTCTGACCGAGGAAAGCGCTATACATATATATATATATATATATATATATATATATATATATATCATGTCTATTTTGTTTTAAACATGATGTAAAAGCTGGATTCTCGACGGTCGGTTCGCTGTTGTCTGCTTTAGTGATGTCTTGATGAAAGCTGAATAATGAATAAGAAAGAAATTCGGGATAAGATGAGAAAGACAAAAAGAGAAACACAGACAGACAGACAGACAGAAGAGAAACACGGAGACAGAGAGACAGGCAGATACAAAAGCTCTTTAACCTTGTTCTCGGATAATAAAGTTCTCTCTCTCTCTCACACACACACACACACACACACACACACACACACACACATGCACACACACACACACACACACACACACACACACACACACACACACACACACATCGTGGCATCTATAAAACATCTCCTGTCTCCTTCCCTCCTTCTCTCCCTCCCCATTCAGTGTCTTCTGTCTCTGTCTCTTGACACATTCTCCCTTCCCACACACACAGCACAGCACAACACACAACACACATTTTCCAAAACTCAGCAGCAGCAGTATGACGGTCTGTACAGGGCCAGTGTATGTATCGATCGGCCTTCTGCAGAATAATGCATGATAAACGATGGTGCCAAAGAGACAGGAGGGATAAGCCACGGTTAGACGATACCCTAATGTCCCTGCGTCCAGAGGGCGAAGGGGGTTGTGGTCCTTACTGAGCACGGTCCTTATGTCAGCGAAAGTCTGCCGCACTTTTGGTTTGAACCATAATTGACGTTATCTTTAATGTGAGCGAAAGTCAGTCGCAGTCTCAGTTTAATAATAATAATAATAATAATAATAATATTTATATAGCGCTGAATCTTGTGCAGAGACAAATCTAAGCGCTTTCACACCAGTCATTCACACGCATGCATAACTCTAAAACTGAAGAAACTGAAGACAAGGAAGAGGCTGGGAAGGGAGGCTATCTAGTGAAGAGGTGGGTTTTAAGGCCAGACTTGAAAGAGCTGAGTGCGGAGACCTGACGAAGCGAAAGAGGAAGTTCATTCCAAATGCAAGGCCAGAGACAGAGAAAGAACGGCGTCCAACAGTGAAGTGTTTGAATCTGGGTTTAAGCCATAATGGTGGGGATCTTTAATGTGAGTGAAAGTCTGTCGCAGTCTCAGTTTAAACGAAAAACTCCAAATCACTGAGAAAGTAAACTTTGGGCACAAACATACTTGACTGTACAAGGCGCCGAATGTTTTTATATTCATTCATGTATTAATGATTTTGCTACAATTCAAGCAGAATAACGCTAAACGCTACACAGTTCGATTATTAAGTAGTTGTCTTATCCTAAACAAAAATGACTCTGTTGGGTGGTCTGAATCATGTGCACAGTTCTGACTGACAACGTCTAAATCATATGCACAGTTCTGACTGACAACCATTTGACGAAGAAAGACAATGTCCATGTTCAGGAACGTGTTTAGTCCATGTTAACTCTCTTCATACGAACGGCGAAAGAGACGACGTTAACAGCGTTTCACCCCAATTACCATCATCAAAATATTGCAAGCGGAAGGCTCTTATACTGAAGAGGTGAATGTTGACAAAGAATACCACAATTCTGACGACGGAAGCTAAAGGTTGGGTCATTCAGACACCCACTGGACATCCGAGGGGTCTGTGTAGAGGAGAAGAGAGGACTGGCCGTACTGAGTGAGTTAAAGCGCGAGTGTCCGGTTGTTTTTACAGCTATATGAGCAAATGAATTTATTTCCACTGTATCTAGGAATCGGTAGCACATGAAGGAAGGCGGGGGACCTACCTTCTCCTTCCAATATTTTAATAAGAAGAAGCAGAAGAAGAATGGTATTTATATAGCGCTGAATCTTGTGCAGAGACAAATCTAAGCGCTTTCGCACCAGTCATTCACACGCATGCATAACTCTAAAACTGGAGAAACTGAAGACAAGGAAGAGGCAGGGAAGGGAGGCTATTTTGGGAAGAGGTGGGTTTTAAGGCCAGACTTGAAAGAGCTGAGTGCGGAGACTTGACGAAGCAAAAGAGGAAGTTCATTCCAACTTTAACATTTCCCAAACTGTTTTTCAGGAAAATCATTCACGCCCTGCCGGAGTGAGTAAGGTGCTTTCTCAAAAGACACACTACCATTCCGAAAAGTGCGCTCCCTCCCCGCTGATCACTGATGAACACACTGAAGATCAGAAGCCCAACACTCTTACCGAATCCGCCACGGCGCTCGCATATGGACATTGCGCCTCCTGCACGACCGACCAGAATATCCAAGCGGGTTGTCGGTGATGGATGCAGGAAAAGAACCAACCCTGTCGGCCGTGTACCGAGATAGTGCCGGGCTCCTGGTGGTGTAGCGGGTACTAGTATAGGGGGGGCGGGGGGGGGGTCTAATCAGTTAAGAGGGGAGGAGGTGTGAGTGACTGTGAGCCGGATCAGGGGGTGTAGCAATGCAGGGCGTGAGAAGTGTGATTGTTTTGTCCTTTGGGGGAAGACCGGCAGTCAGTGTGAGAGGTTGTACACTTGCCCGTTATATGCATGGTCTTGTTCGTGCCGGGTTCACTTCCCAGCTCCGTTTTGGTCAGATGCTCTCTTTCCATCACTGTCGCTCTGTGTTTCTGTCTGTCTGTCTCTGTCTCTCACCCTCTGTCTCCCTCTCTCCCCTCTCTCTCTCTTTCTCCCTTTCTCCTCTCTCTCTCTCTCTCTCTGCCATGAGGAGCGTATGGTGTAAAGAAGCTTTCAGCTTATTCACTTTACCCTCAATAAATTGTTTGTTATTGTCATTCTTCTCTCTCTCTCTCTCTCTCTCTCTCTCTCTCTCTCTCTCTCTCTCTTCTCTTCTCTTCTCTTCTTTCCTCAGTCTCTCTCTCTCCCCCCTCTCTCTCATTCTCTCTTTCCTCTCTCTCTTCTCTTCTCTCCTCAGTCTCTCTCTCTCTCTCTCTCTCTCTCTCTCTCTCTCTCTCTCTCTCTCTCATTGCTGGTTCGTACTGCTGTGCCGAAATATCGATCGCCCGACATAGGAATAATACAAATAACAAAATAGTGCAGCAGTCACAGGGTAAGCATGAACGGATGGTAGCCAGTTTGCTGTACACGTCAGGTCAGTGAGAGAAGGGTCAGGACTGAACTGAGAATTATTCTGCTACTTTTAAGAGGGTATGAATTAAATCAAATAATGCTGCTGTTCTGATAGAGTGGAGAGCGTTGATAACTGCAATAACTGTCTCTGTTTCTCTGTTTGTCTCTGTCTTTCTGTCTGTCTGTCTGTCTGTCTGTCTGTCTCTCTCTCTCTCTCTCTCTCTCTCTCTGCAACTCTTTTTAACAAACTCGTCATATGCTTTCCTTCGTTACAAGCACTAGTATTACCATTGCTGGATTAAAAGGAAGAAGAAAAGGAGAATGATGGAAAGGTAGGAAAGGAAAGAAAAGAAATAATTTTATGATATATATATAAATACATTCCCTCCCGTGTATAGGTACTTATATCTCTTACGTTTGTAAAACACCATGAATGAATCATATGGCCCTTTGTTTATAGTTCACAACAATACTTGGGTTGAAGATGAACAATGCTACCGTTGACATTAACCCTTTCACTGCCAAACTCGCAATTATGCAGCAGCTAGGTAGAGGACCCATGTCACTGAAGGGTGACCAGATCATGGGTCTGGTATCCATTAACCTACTGCTCTTAATGTTCGGTGATAGGATAGGGCATATCTTCTACACATCACAGGGGAAATCCCCAGCTATTCTTAGACACCATATTTTCTGTGTTTATAGCACACGGGAATTTTGCACTCTAAATTGACTGGCGGTGAAAGGGTTCATCACAAAGATTTAAAGAAAGGAGGAAGGTTTTGCACTCTTTCTGCTTTTATTCAATCTCATTATTGAGAAAACTACCCACATCACCTTAAAGCACAATTTATACAGAATTGTTCAGTCCTTCACAACAACCAGCCGGATTGTATAGAAGTGCTGTCATACTTGTACACACTGTTTGTGTATTTGTAGAGAAGTGCTGTCATACTTGTAGACACTGTTTGTGTATTCACAACAGCACCCTTTGTCAGTGGGTCTGAATCAAGCCAATTTTCCCATTACTATTTTTCAATGGTTTTTCTGTGTTGATTCTAAATATGTATCGCAAGTATTAAATTGATCTAATCTGAAAACAAGAGGAGAACGTGTTACAAGAGGAGAACGTGTTACAATAATTATCCCTTTTATTCATTTTTTTAAATCTGCGGGACTAAAATGAATTGTTGTTGGGTCCTGCACTGGAGACAACCTGTTGGAATAAAATCAACAAACTGAAACAATGGACAGGCCCTAATGAGTACAGTGCCCTCCATGTCGGTCGCGTGACATTGGTAGCATGCTTTTTGATTTTTCTTTTTTTCTTTTTCTTTCTTCCTAAAATGAAATATTTTGCAGTAATAGAAAGCTCGCATATCTAAATTTCATACTCAGACTGGATCTTATGAAAGCTAAATTTACTTCCAAAGTGATTTGCATTTGTGATGATGTAATTACCCTGGTGCATATCATGTACGAATGTGAACGATTTGATACATTTTAACCTCACTCATTTACACAATTCTACAGTTCCATTCGTGTCCGTTGAAAAAGTTTTATACTATAACCAACCCATGTTTGAAATAGTTCAAAGTTTGATTCGGAAGCCCATTGGCTCTCTGTCGTAATTTTACTGGTTGACTCGTCCTATTTCTTTCTTGTGTTACTTTCATCGTTTTTATGCAGATTGGTGGGGAGAGGGAGAGGGAGATGAGTGATTAGAATGGGAAGGGACGGGTGGGAAGGAAGGGAATAGACTTGTGTCTAATCACAATTGTGGAGATACGGTGTATAAAAGAACACAAACACACACACACACACACACACACCACACACCTTGCACCCACGCCATTCTCAGACACCAGAAAATAAGGTTCCCCAGCGAGGAAAATGTGGGTTTGTGGCTGTGTGTGGGGGTGTGTGGGAAGGGGTAGGAGAGGAGGGGAGATGAACAAAACATATGGTGTAAGCAGTCTTGTCTGTATCGTCAGCCCCTTGCTTTATTGATTCGTGGCTTGGGGGGGGGGGAGCATGGGGAGCGAGGGGGAGGGGGCGGGAGTGAATAGAAGGGGACGATATGTGACGTGTCCGTGTCAACACTACTGGCTCAGCTTGCGCAGGGCAGGGTATGGGCAAGATAGACCCCGCTCCCCCAACCCAACCCCGCCGCGCCCCCACCCCGCCCCCACCCTGTCCCCCGTCCCTCATGACGTTCCTGCCATGATCTCCCTCCCTTCCTCCCCCCCAACCCCCCTGTCATTGGGTTTACGTCTGTCAGTGGGTGGTTGGGTGGTGTGGTGTGGTTGGTGGAGGGGATGTGGGTTGCGGAATGATGAGGGAAAGGCGGTGTTTTGGGATATATGTGTGTCTGTCTTTCTGTATCACTCTCACTCTCGTCTTTCTTTAAGCCTGGCTCCATGTCTCTGTCTTGTTTGTGTGTTTTTTCTGTGTCTTTTCTTTCGGTCTGTCAAGCGGTTTGTCTGCTCTGTCTCTCTGTCTCTCCCTCTCTCTCTCTCTCCCCTCTCTCTCTCTCTCTCCCGTCTCTCTTTCTCCCTGTCTCTCTCTCTCTCTCCCTCTCTCTCTCCCTCTGTCTCTACACACACACACACACACACACACACATACACACGCACACACACACACACACATATATATATATATATATATATATATATATATATATATATATATATATATATATATCACTGCCAGTCTCTGCGAAAATTCCCCAATGCAAGGACTGTTGGCTAAAGGGTTAACCGACAGAAATGTGGTTGACTGCGCGTGAGATCAGAAGTGCTGCGAGCCGCGATTGGTCAAAGCTACTACGTGGCGGCTGAATTTATTTTTTTTTAAAATTAAGTAAAAAAAACCCGCGCAGATGACATTAGAATCGCTAGTACGTGTGGTGATGAGCTGAACTCAGAGGGGCGTTCAACGTCATTGTGACAAACCGGTTGTGTCTGGAGAAAAGCGTGTGCTAATAAAGGCCTTGCGTACAATATAAACATTGAAATGTGTTGAGGTATGTTATATTGTTAGGCAAGTAGTTTTTCGTTCCTTATGGCGAGGTTTGGCATCCCATACGTTGTTAATGGCACGAATGTCGTCAGTGCTCAAGTGTGCTATGTGAATTTTATTACTTTTTATGCGAGGAGAAAATTACAAACTTCATACCTCAGCCCTGTTTCTTTTATTTTGAAATAAATAATTCGATATTCGTCATGTTAGATAAATGAACATAGATTTTCAAAATCAGTGACGGATATATATTTAGTATCGTTATTTTGGTGCAAAGGTCATGCTCACTACGATCGGCTTCGGATCCACTCTGTTTACGTATACCCAGATTCAAACACTCCACTGTTGACGGCCGTTCTTCCTCTGTCTCTGGACCTTGCAATTGGAATGAACTTCCTCTTTCGCTTCGTCAAGTCTCCACACTCAGCTCTTTCAAGTCTGGCCTTAAAACACACCTCTTCCCAAAATAGCCTCTCTTCCCTGCCTCTTCTTTGTCTTCAGTTTCTCCAGTGTTAGAGTTATGCATGCGTGTGAATGACTGGTGCGAAAGCGTTTTGATTTATTGCATATATTCACTTCATTAAAACGTTGTAATCAGTTTAATGTTTTATAAATAATGTATCCATTATTAATTATA
>NC_134883.1:12652809-12657809 GCF_041734735.1 Babylonia areolata
CTTGTCACTGCATTTTTTTGGTCATGTTCATTTAGTGGTGTTGTTGTGACTCTCTCGCGTCCTGGTAAGCGCATCATGAAGAAGAAGAAAAAGAATGAGGAGGAAAAAAATAACTCATGAAAAAAAAATTCACATTATTGTACCGGAAGAGAGAGCGAGAGAGAATGAAGAGGAAAAGACAGAAATGTTAGGACGATAGAAAACTGGACATTTCTTGAGCAGATTTCTCTGAAGAGACTGCTATTCTTAGGCTTTCTGAAAGGATTGCCCATCGAAGAGAGAGAGAGAGAGAAAGAGAGAGAGCGAGAGAGAATGAAGAGGAAAAGACAGAAATGTTAGGACGATAGAAAACCGGACATTTCTTGAGCAGATTTCTCTGAAGTCGGGGCTGCTATTCTTGGGCTTTCTTTTCAAAGGACTGCCCACCGAAAAGAGAAAGAGAGAGAGGGAGAGTCGATGCTGACTTAAAAATTGTCTCCCCGTTCGATAGCTATGGTGCAACATAAAACACTCGATTTTTTTTCCGAATAGCCTGTTTTAAAAAAAAATTGTTTTTAAGATTTGTAGTTTTTAACTTCGAGGAACAGAATAAAGACCCTGGTGCCAGTTCCATTGCTTGGTTCTAACTTTTTTGACAGTTACACGTGACTAAATGCCCACGTTGACCGAACAACGCCATTGGTCATTTCCACACTACACACAGTTAGTAGCGGGTCACGACCATATTGGGCCCTTCCGTCCGAGCAACTGGCTCCAAGGCCGGGTTTCACGAGTCGGTCTTTGCAGCGCAAAGTTTGCTTAGAGTTAAGAACGTTACCACTGAACAAACTTATCACTTGTAAGTTCGCTCATGCAACCCAACTAAGGAAACGAATTTGTGAGTTCTTCTTATTATTATATTTATATAGCGCTGGATCTTGTGCAGAGACAAATCAAAGCGCTTTCGTACCAGTCATTCTAACGCATGCATAATTCTAAAACTGGAGGGAAAAACAAACAAACAAACAAAAAACTGAAGACAAGGAAGAGGCAGGGAAGGGAGGCTATTTTGGGAAGAGGTGGGTTTTAAGGCCAGACTTGAAAGAGCTGAGTGTGGAGACCTGACGATGCGAAAGAGGAAGTTCATTCCAATTACAAGGTCCAGAGAAAGAACGGCGGCCAACAGTCGAGTGTTTGAATCTGGGTATGCGTAAACAGAGTGGATCCGAAGCCGATCGTAGAGAGCGAGATGGAGTGTAGAGGTGAAGGCAGCCACAGCGATAGGAAGGGGCAGAGTTGTCAATACATTTATAACATAGAGTGCTGATCTTGTACTTTATTCTGTGTGAGTGTACAGTAGGAAGAGATTCCCCCCAAACAGTCTGAAACTGGTCAACTGTTTGTTTTTCATCCAAGACCCACGACAGGAAAGTATCGGACGAAATGACCATCCAACCGTAACACATGAGGTTAGTAAGAAAACGAAAACATTATGATCTAGAACGCAATAATCGAGTTAACAAATTCTTTTGCAAAAGCCAATAATTCAACCACAAAGATTTCTTGTGGATATTCTAATAATCCGGAACAATTTCAAGCACCATTCCGCTGATCATCCCAACCCAAAGGACGGAGGATAAGACCAGTACATTGCAGTTTGTGTGCAAGGTAGTATTGTACTTTCGGTTTGTTGTTTGTTTGTTTGTTGTTGTTTTTTGGGGGTTTTTTTTGGTTTTGGTTTTTGTTTTTGGGGGGTTTTTTTTTTTGGGGGGGGGGCGGTTGTTTTGTTTTGTTGTTTGTTTTTCTTTAGTCTTTGTTTGTTTGTTTATTTGTTTTTTGTTGTTGTTTTTGTTGTTGTTTGGGGGGACTTTTTTTTGGGGGGGGGGGGGGGGGGCATGGGGGGGATTGGGGGGGGGGAGGTTTCCCCTTGAAATTGAGACATTAAACGCTGCCAATCGCTTTAGTTGGAAACAGTCGTAACCCCTCGCCCATCAGCCATCAAGCGATGCAGGGGGTTTCGCCATGGCCCATAATTAACAGGTTTTTGTCACTGCGTGATCGCTCGTGAATGTCCTGTGATTTCCATGGATTGAAAGGGAAAAGGGAAAACGTTGTTTATGTGTATTGTGTTGCAGCTTTTCGTTTTTTGGTTGATTTTGTTGTTATTGGTAGTTCTAACCGTTTTGCAACATATTTCTATTCTTTTTTTCTTTTCTTTTTTTCTTCTTTTCTTACGTTTTGCAGCAGATTACTATTTCATATTTCTTAAACATAGCATCTTGCTCACGGATATGTTTGTCTTGAAAACTATAAGTTCGGTTGTGTACACACACACACACACACACACACACACACACACACACACACACACACACTGCACCGCCCCAACTCTCTTATCACGCCCTTCAGGTGGCGTGTGGCCAGCTTCCACACCCACCCCTACCACCCCCATCCCCTAACCATCACCCCTTCCCTTCTCCCATTCCCTTCCCACCCCAACCCCCCATCCCAACCCCCCAACCCCTTCTCAATCCTGTCGTGGACTGGAGGGAAATCGCGTGCAGTGCAGACTTAAGCAGATCTGCCCAGAGAAAAGACCTGCCTTTCTTCATTGGCTGTTTGACATGCATCATCGACAAGGATTGTCCTCTGTGCCCCTGGAGAGCTCTACAAAGGGGATGGGAAACAGGAGGAGCTCGGTCCTTCGCGACCAAGCCATGGCCATCGCCATCGCCCACTACCCACACCACACCACACACCCCCTCCCTACAGAAGAAACGCCCCCCCAAGGATAATTAATTGTATTTTTGTGCGTTGATTGTTCTTATGGTGCCTGTGGATTGTTAGCTGTGTCTGTCTGTTTGTCTGTGTGTGTGTGTGTGTGTGTGTCTGTGTGTCTATCTCTGTCTGTTGGTCTGTGTTTATGTCTGTCTGTCTGTCTGTCTGTCTCTCTCTCTCTCTCTCTCTCTCTCTCTCTCTCTCTCTCTCTCTATTCGTCCAGTAGAATGTCATATGGTGAAACTGGTCGATACTCACTACATATAAAAACAAAGATCAAATGTATTAGATACTGGCTTAGATTAATACAGCTCCCACTGACAAGAGTTAGCAGACAAGCTTTTGGAATGATTCTAAATCTAACTAGTTAGATTCTGGGAAAGAAAATTGGGCTGTTTTTGTAAAGAATGTTTAACCACACAGGGTTTTGGGATTGTCTGGATGTGTCAGGGTCTTGGCAATGATCGAATATTTCTCGCAGAATTTAAAGACAGATTAATTAATTCGTACAAACAGGATTGGCATGCCCACATGGAAGAGTCAGAAAAATACAATTGGTTCCTCTCTTTTTAAGAACATTTTTCAGACAGAAAAATACATAAAAGTAATAAGTAATAAATGGCACAGAACAAGCCTGGCTCGATTTAGACTTAGATCTTTAAGTCTAAATGCTAATTTTTTTTTTTTAATGGTTCTCTGTTGACACGTCCGCACGGTCCCCTTGTCCTATGTGTGGTGCTTCAGTTGAAGATGAAACTCATTTCCTTTTCATGTGTAAGTATTATGAAGAAATTCGAAAGAAATCCTTAATTTTCAACTGTGAAAACTTAGAGAACATGAACCGTTCCAGTATGTTTTTGATAGATGATGAAGTAAGAATAAGATCACTAGCAAAATGTATCGCCCTAGCTTGGGATTGTCGGAAAAAGAAATTATCTTCGGGAGCTTTATAGCTATCGAAAAAAACACTGTTACCCTGATGCCAGTTCCACAGCTTATTATTCTGAATGACTTTGTTGAAAGTTGAATGGTCGAGCTTTTTTATTTTCGTTCTTAATCTTAACAATATTTTGTATCTTATGATTTTGTTGTTGTGTTTGTTGTTTGTCGTTGGTTTTCTTTTTACTCTTAGCAATGTGTCAATTTCTCTGTAAACCGCCTTTATTCTTTTGTTCATACATTGTCCCTCTTGCCAAAGGATAGTATTGTCAATGGCAATAAAACAGTGTCCGTGTCAGTATCCTTGTCCGTGTCCGTCTCTCTCTCTCTCTCTCTCTCTCTCTCTCTCTCTCTCTCTCTCTCTCTCTCTCTGGGCCAGCAGCCAGCCACATATTTAAACAATAATGTCAGTCTCTCTCCGTCCACCTATCTCCCTCTCTGTCTCTCTTAATCCATATTCTATATATCTTTTTGTTAACCTTATTCTCATGTTTTCCCCCTCTACTTCCATATATTTCATATTCTCACATGTTGTCTCTTGCATGCACACAAGCACATGAAATCGTAATGTGTGCACTCACTCACTCGCACACGTAAGTATGCACGCAAGCGCAAACATTTGCACAAAACACACACACACACGCGCGTACAGACACATACCCGCACGGACACACACACACACACACACACACACACACACACACACACACACACACACACACACACACACACACACACTTCTTCTTCTTCTTCTGCATTCGTTGCCTGCAACTCCCACGTTCACTTTTTTGCCCAGCCATGTAGAGCGGCCAGATTCCGTTTTCTAATAGTAAAGGCGTTTGATTAAGAAACGAACACACACACACACACACACACACACACACACACACACACACACACACACACACACACACACACACACACGCACGCACGCACGCGCACACACACACTCACTCACTCACTCACTCACTAACTCACACACTCGCTCATTCACACACGCTATGTTTTCTCTGCTGCTGCAGGTAGTTAGGCAAGTGGTGCGATACCCAAGACGGCCTTCACTCCTGCCCTCAACAGCAACATTCCACAGGACCAGCAGCTAGTTATTTATGTCCCCGTCACCATCATCATCATCATCATCATCACCGTTATTATCGTCATCTTCGTCGCACACACACACACACACACACACACACACACACACACACACACACACACTCACTCACTCACTCACTTACACACACTCTCTCTCTCTTACACACACACACACACACACACACACACACACACACACACACACACAC